>NC_141856.1:1715694-1813194 GCF_024713525.1 Acromyrmex echinatior
TCGCACGGCAGTCTGCTAATCGAGCGAAAAACGGTTTCCCTTTCAGTTCATATTTCGGTTTTACCATTTTGCGGCCGGCACTCGCTTCAAAACGTTAACCGGGGTGACGCGGGCTAAATCCGCTGGACGCGGCATGTAAACACGACTTTTGCCGTATTCTCGAAAACGACTCACCTAACACACGCGGACGATTTACTCCCCCAAACGTTGGAAAACCGTCCGAGGATTCGGCTCTGGACAGGAGCCGCCGCAGCTCCCCGTCTGGGCAGGGGGAAACCAAAGACCAAATCGCAGGTATAAAAACCGAAAAGGACACGGAAAAAGGTGACGAAAAGCGATACTTCCACGGCGAAACGAGGCTTGCGTTACCTTTTCTACCAATTTTACGCACTCGTCCTTATGGCGGAGCAGCCCGGGGCAAAGCGGTAACATGAAAAACCGCGCGACTCCTCAAAGAGGCCTCCGATCGCACATGGAACGGATCGGGGCCGTACTCGTCCGTAAAAATATGGACCGGACTGTACTCGGTCCTCAACGAAGGGCGTAGCTGAAAAGAAAAAAAAAATTCAAAAACGAAAAAAATCCGTCTGGCGAAACTACCAAATTTTTCATTAAACGAGCTCGGCAGACTTTGTTTTATATTTTAGGGGGTTTTTCATCAAACCTTTTCGACGGCGGTTCCCGAAAAAGCGGTTGTAATCGGACATGCGACGGGGCCTGGTACTCCGGGGTACGAGAGGAAAAATCGCGTCGTGTTTTTTGCTTTTTCGGCAATTTTCGCCGCCAAAGGGAAACGGGTGCGATTTTTGAAGGGGTTCTACGATGATAAGTCTGCACGTCCATCAGACAAAATGATAAAATTTTTCTGCGGCAGATTGTCGGGTCGGTTCTAAAAACGTAGAGGGCGTAAATTTAAAAACCGCAAACCGTGAAATCTTATATTAGTCAACGTTTTTTTTTTCCGCATGTCGTTGCGTTTACCTGGGGGGAAAAGGGCACCGCCCCTCACGGCAAATTACTTCCCCCAAATTTTGAGTACGGAGTTACGAGCTGGGTTTTCGATTTTTGAACTTTCCGTCCGAAGGGAAACGAATCAAAACAAAAAATTTTTATTTCACCAGCGTGAGATGCTCGTACTGAACGGAACGGAGCGTACACAGAGAGATAACGCATCCTTTACAAGGTCGGTGACGCCACAGCTCGACAACACTCGCTCATCCAGCTGCATCAGGAAGAAAAAGAAGAAACTCAGCGCGACAAACGTTACATTTTTAAAGTCTTTGGGATTCGCGGTGCGCAACATTTGAGATGACCGATATCTTAAACATGAAAGACGAGCCGATCTTCGACGATCGCATCGTCAAGATTGAGACTCACACGTACAGCCCGTTTGCCAACACCACGTTTGGATACAGCGACGAAATAAGAATACCCATACAGTAACAAGATCTGTACACACTGCCGTACGAAAGCTTTCTATATGTCGAGGGAAAACTGACGAAGAACAAAGTGGTCCAGGGTGCTCATGTGGCATTGGGAAATAATTGCGTCGCGTTCATTTTCGATGAGATTCGATATGAACTCAATGGTGTGGAGATTGACCGTAATAGAAATGTGGGTATAACTAGCACGCTCAAAACTATGTAACAGTGTCATCCGACAGAAGCGTGATTCTACGGAATGCCGGCTGGGATGCGCAGACTATTGCAGCCGGATATTTTAATTTCTGTGTACCGCTCTACGTACTGCTGGGATTTTGCGAAGATTACAAACGCGTGGTGATCAACGCTCGTCACGAGTTGATTTTAATACGAGCGCGCAACGACAACAATTGTCTGACGGGAGATCCGGCGATAGAGCCAACGCTCGAATTATTCAAAGTATAGTGGCGAATGCCGCACGTGTTATTGAGCGAGATAAATAAGCTGTCGATGCTGCGCGCTTTGGAGAGCGGACGATATCTGAGCATGGCTTTTCGCTCGTGGGATCTGTACGAATTTCCACTCTTGCAGAGCACAACCAAGCATTCGTGGGCCATCAAGACGGCTACTCAACTCGAGAAGCCGCGCTACGTTATTTTCGCTATGCAAAAAAAGGTCGAAAAAATGTCATGTCCGAGGATGTAAGTCGATTCGACGACTGCAAATTAACCAATGCGAAACTTTACCTGAATTCGGAATGTTATCCGTACGATGACTTGAATCTGGATTTTGACAAAAACAGATGTACGACTTGTACGCGCGTTTCTGCAAGGGCTACTACGGATACGAGTATCTCGAGCCGAGTCTCACCTTTACAATTTTTTTACGTAATGGCCCATTCGTGATCATCGATTGCTCTCGACAGAACGAATCAGTCAAGAGTGGCACCGTGGACGTGCGATTAGACTTTGAATGTAAAGAGGATGTATCCGCAAATACAACAGCCTATTGTCTCATCATACACGATCGCGTGGTTCAGTATAATCCATTGACCAATGTTGTGCGCAAAATCACCTAAGATGCATCTCTAACACGATATGAGATCTACGATACGTCGCAATCGACCGCAGTCTTCTCGACAACATGCTCGTGCCAACGTTCGTGGATCTGCAAGGATTCATCGTTACCAAGAAATTTATCGTGAAGGAAGTGGCGGTGCTGAAACAGGGGATCGTTCTCACACATTACATTTTTACGAGTTCCGTGCCATGGAAATTTTTGACAAGATCCGACAGGTCTTGCGCTTCCTGGTTGACTGCTTATCACCATGGATTGCGATGGGAGGACGGGATGGTCCCGTACAACGAGGCGAAACGTCTGATCACAGCAGCTGTATTTGAAGATGATGCTATCGTGTACGTTAAGGGACACGAAAAAACGTGGCTGTGGAACTTGCTTTTGGACGATGAGCGAGAACGCATGTGCATCGAGATCTTGGATGTAGTTTACGAAGACCTGGAATCTTTAACCAAGCTGGATGTTGCTAATACTATGCGATATGGACAACATGTTCAGAATTGCGCGTTACAAAATGTATTGAAAATATATAACTGGTGGTTGCAAAAGAATTTTTAAAATAAAAATACGTTAACGTATTTATTACGTATTTCTTTTTTCTCTTCCTTTGTAATACATGTACTCGTATGAATGAACGTATATGTATGAACATATATGTATGAACATATATGTATGAACGTATATGTATGAACACATATGTATGAACATATATGTATGAACGTATATGTATGAACACATATGTATAAACACATATGTATGTATGTATGTATGTATGTATATACGTATGTATGTATCCAAAAACGTCAACGCTTCTGTTAAACGTGTCGCGACATGTCCGATCTGACAGTACATCTGACAGTACATATAATGTACATAGGCAATATTAGATTTTTTCATTCAATCGTAAGCTTCAGTTACGAGCGTTAAGACATGGATCGAATAAAAGAATATATAATCCAAAATCAATCGAGCGAAAGGGGTACTGTCCATTGTCGCCAAGTCCGCCAAGTCCACCGCCTTCGAAGGAAAAAGCGAGATATTGGGAATATCCTGGAGAAAAGGCGTCAAAGTCGCCAACGTGCTCATCACCAACGTCATCGATGCCATCGAAATATAAATCATAAAGTATAAGCATTGATAAACTCGCGAACAAAAAATAAAAAAAATAAAATACGTAGAAAGTGTTGCGACAGGTTCGCAATTCTTAGAAAAAGAGGGGAGAGAGTTACCCCCCTCTTCGATTCTAGAAGTTTTATATATATCGCAATTTACGTGGGTGCAATTAGTCTTGCGATATTTGCTTGTACAAACGGTTGAAAAAAAAAATGTACTTCGCTGAAGACAGCAACACATCGTACGAAACGAAGAAGAAGAACTGCAATAACATGTAAGTTTTAACATTCTATACACAAAAGAAACGTTTTTAATATTATGTATATACACAGCATGGAGCATCGCAAGATGTGTTTATTGGGCAGACATTACGATCTGACGACTACGGGCTACAAATTTTTGGAAATTGGAATCAACGTTGATCCACCGAGTTACGTGGAGATCGCCCTGGGAGATCATCGCGGACATGAACTGTTGCTGTCTCTCGAAACGTGGAAGGGTCTCTACGAGCAGCGATGGAATGTTTACAAGATGCTGCGAAACAAATACAAGGACAATTTTATAAGTGTTGGACCGCTAACTGTCAGCGTTTGCATGCTGAACGATGCTACGCTCGTACGTCTCAATTCTTCGTCCGTACGCATGATGATGATGACCGAAACGACGCTACGACGTATGTTTGAGTTTGACGAATGTATCGATGTAACGTTCGAACGATTAATCCGACTCGTCGATACGGTTGATGTCAAGTATACGCGATTCTCCAATATCGCGTCCAAAAACGCTATACGCGATAGTGATATCTTTAACAAACATCAGCTCGTCGATTGCGAGCTATTAGCTTTAGTTTTTAATACAAAAAAGAAATGATATAATAATATGTGAATAAAAAAATTTTTTTTGTTCATATCATTATATATATGTACTTTCTTTACTTTCCATCCGTCTATCCATCCATCCATCCATTCATCCTATATCTCGACGCGCTATACCGATAACTTTTCGTGACGGCACTTATGATCTAAAGTGTTTTATATACAACTGCCCCCCCTATAGATCCTAGGCAGGCTCGCTTCTCAACGGCGAAGATCGATTCTCAACGTCAGTCTTTGTCCTGCTTTGTCCGCGCGCAAGACGTGTTAAGACGTGAGTGATATTTTTTTTTCCCCAACGTGCAACAATATTCTACCATTTAGCGTTAATGATAGAATATCGTTGCACATTTTCTGTGATTAAGTGAAGTGATAATTTTTTTATTGTGCAGCTATAAGCATGCAAAAGGAACAAAAAGTTGAGGAGGACTGCCTCCTCCTCCTCCTCCTCCTTCTCCTCTTTCTTAGAGGAGATTCAGAATAATATCATAGTTAATCTCACTCAATTGCATGTAGATCAATTATTCAACCATCTCATCGACAATCTCGATGAGACTGTGGAGGAAGAGGAATAAGAATTCAGCGGAAGATGAGGAGGAGGAGGAGGACGGAGAGGGAGAGGGTGTGGAGAAAGTAAGAATATTTTTTTATTATATAGTTTCTTTTCTTTCTTTTTTTTCTTTAATATTTCTTGTTCGCGTTATAATACTGCCACGCATTTAGGGAATGGACTCCGCAGTGGCTGTCTGAAACGCATTTTTTGAGATAGACGCGAGGTCTGCGGTGATGGCACGGGTGCCTGCGGCGGGGATGTGAGGTGGCGGCGGTGGCGGCAGCGTCTGCGGCGATGGGGTGTTGGGTGGCGGCGGTCCCAATAATACGTGACATCACAATGGCGATACGTATCATCATATCAGTAAACACTGATAGCGCTGGGACTCATCATATCAGTAAACACCGATAGCGCCGAGACTTCCCGCGCCTCCCCTCCCTTCCCCGCGCCTATCAGTACTCCCCGCGCCTACTCCCCCGCGCCTATGAGTATCCCCCGCGCCCCGCGTCCCCCTCAGAGGACCTGGGTTAGAACCGCCACTGTATTAATTACTTATATGCGTTCTCGCTTGTCAGCCAGAAGAAATTTCTACAGCCACGTGCGTTTCTCGCGTCATTTGATGTATATATATCATCTTCAAATATAGCCATCGTTATTAAGCGTTTCGTCTCGCTGTACGGGATCTTCCCGTACACCCACAATTCATGATGACAAGCAATCAATCAAGAAGCGCATGACTTGTCAGATCTTGTTAAAAATTTCCATGGCACGGGGCTCGTAAAGATATAATGCATGAGAACAGCCCCCTGTTTCAATACCGCCACTTTCTTCACGATAACTTTATTGTTAATGATGAATCTCTTTGCAGATTCATAAACGTCGGCATAACGTGGCCATGACAAGCAATTTTTCGAGACTGCACCTCCCTCCAGTTTTTCTCTCTTTTTAAAATTCTAAATACATGTCGACATTACATGATTTTGCACACTACGTTGGTCAACGGATTATACTGAGCCACGCGATCGTGTATGATGAGATAATAGGCTGTTGTATTTGCAGGCACATTCTCCTTGCATTCAAATTCTGCGTATGTCCAATGACACTCTTGACGGATTTGTTTTGTTGCGAACAATCAATGATCACAAGAGGCCCATTCTCGATAATTGAAAGCACATAAAGCGTTTCGAAGCAATCGATTCTATAATATGCTCTACGAAAACGCGCGTACGTATCAAACAGAGCGACATATCTTTTTTTGCCAAAATTTAGATTTAAATCGTCATAAAGATAAAACGCTAAATTTAAATAAAATTTCACGTTACTCAAATTACAATCGTCAAACACGCTAATATCTCGTGACATGATATTGTTTCGATCGGTCTGCAGAGCAAAGATAACGTATCGCAGATTCTCAAACTGAATCGGACATTTTGATGGCCCATGAATGCTCTGTCATAATAGAGGATACTCGTATAGATCCCGTACGAGCGAAATATCACGCTCAAATAACAATCGCTTTTCAATGCTCGTAGCATTGATAATTCATTGATGATCCTGTTTAACGCAAAATGAGGTGTGCATCCACTATAGTTTAAATAATTTAATCTTAGACTCCGTCACAGGATTTCTCACTAAACAATTGTAATCGTTGCGCACTTGTATCAAAATCAATTCGTGGCGAGTGTTGATGATCAGGCGTAATCTTCGCAAAAGCTCAACAGCATGCTGAGCGGCATGCAAAAATTAAAATGTTCTTTCTCCTTGTCGGATCTAGAGTTCCATCCAGCGTTCAGTGCAAAAATCAAAGTTTTTTCGTACGTTATTGATATGTAATTCTTGAGTGTATTAGTTATGCCTACGTTTCTTTTGCGGTCAATCTCCACACCGTTGAGTACATATCGAATTCCATCGAACATAAACACCACACAATTATTTACAAACGTCGAATGGCATCTGATCGTATTTCTTTTTCACCGTTAATCTTTCTTCGATATAGAGAAAACTTTTGCACGGCAACATGTACAAATCCTGTTGCAGTATGGATATTCTTATCTCGTCGCTGTACCCAATGTTGTGTTGGCGATTGTACGTGTCTCAATCTTGACGATGCAATCTTCAAAAATCGGCTTGCCGGTAATATTAAAGATATCAATCTCAAAAGTTGCGCACCGCGAATCTCAAAAATTGTAAAAATTAATGTTCGACGCGTTCAGCTTTTTCTTGCTGATGCGGCTAGATGAGCGAGAGTTATGGAGCGATGTCATCGGCCTTGTAAAGAATGCGTTATCTCTCTGCGTGCGCTCCGCTCCGTTCAATACGAGCATTTTACGCTCGCGTTATCGCTGTCGCTGTTGCACATGCAATCTAACTGTAATCTCCTCTTTACGAAAATAGAACAATTGTCCGTTCTAATCAACGACGCGTATCGTTAGATCCGTAATGCTCGTGCAAAGATCGGTAGATAAATGATCTACGCGGATCTTTCCGATATCTTATATTCCGGCGGCACGCTTGGCGAAAATTCATGTATCATGTATGCATCTTTGTCGTTGCAATATCGCGTCGATTTTCGCGGAAAGGAGATCAGATTGCACGTGCGACAGCGATAAAGCGCCCGCGGTTACATTACACTTACGCGGATAACGTTTGCGTTTATTAAGTTATTCGACATGTCCGATTCGTGCCATCTTCGCGATCGCAGTATACGTATCGAGAATTCCAGCAGCGATCTAATGCTGTTAGGCTAGCCAAAGTTTATTCAGGCGCATCAGTAGGTAAACAAGGTCGGTTCTAACGAACTCTGAGGAGCTCTGAGGGGAGTGGCAGGGGGTATCCGCGGCGCGGAGGGTGGATCTGCGGGGAGGGGAAGGGGAATGTTACTAGGTGAGGAAGGTGACGTCACAGGAAGAGGTGAGGGATAACGCCACAGGAGGTAACGTCACTAAGCGAGGTGGACGTCACAGGAGGAGGGAAAGGAGGTGACGGGGATGCGGGAGAATGTCCCGGGGATATCCCGGGTGCGGGAAATTACGTAGCGGAGGTGTGTGGACACTTGCATCCGCGTCGCGATGAAGACATGGCGCGGAATCAATGGCCGTCTGGATCGATCCGCCGGTCTCCATTGCCGCCTCTGAACATGGCCCGCCTTCAGGCGCAGTTCGCTGCCGCCAGTCCCCGCCGCCACCATCAAACGCGATCTCTACCGCGCGCTATACTTGCTATGTTTACTTACCATTAATATTTATCATTTTTTCCGCTTATGCGTCGCTATCCTTTTCTTATGTAATCTTCTCTTCAGCGTTTATTACATGCGATTCATGAAATATTTTTTATTCTACTGAATTATAACTATTATTTTAGAGAGAAAGTGCGATGATACGATCGCGCGCAATGGTATCGCGCGTGATGACGCGCGCATAACACGATGCCGCAGAGATAGAAAGGAATGATAGAGAGAATAAATAATTTTGAACACAAAGTTAATCGAGTTTAATCTATTTATTTATTTATTTTACATATATTTTATCACACATAATATCTCCTCCGCTCCAATATGAATGTCGCCGTCCTCACAAATTGTATGTGAAGACACGTTGTAATGAAGAAGAATAAACGGATAAGCTATCTATAGAAAAATAGACATGCAGGTCGGTAATATACATACGTCTCCGCCAAGATACAAAGTCAACTATAACACACGTGCCTAGAGTACACGTATGAATTTCAGATCTTATTTCCATTTTATTAAACGTTTTTATTGAAATGTAATCTTAATGCTATTTGGTATTTTGAACACCAAATATTAATGCGTATTAACACATTGCGGAAACCAAAAGTTACGAATTAAATGCGGGAGCAGTAAACAATTACGATTAGCCATTTTACACAGACTGACTTCCAATAACAAATCTTCGCGGATATTTATATGATCATTTCTGATCAATGACATAAAAAAAAATGTAAACGTTAGATTTTACAAATTTTTAAAGGCATCCGATAATAACATCATTGCAATCTGACACCGCAAATTGCAATGTCAGCAAATTTGCAAGTATCAATATAATCTTGTCAGCGCAACATAAGAAAATTTTTTTAAAGACATTTAACGTGTTTTGACGGTCATCAATGTAATTTGATACAACACTTGCAAAAATACGATATTTGCAATTTCATCAAAGTATAGCTGCTTTGTTAGCGTAATTTAAAATTTTTTCAAGAGCATGACATGTTTAAGCGATGATATCATTAATAAAAATGGCGTACATAATGATATAAAAATAATGAGATTTAGTCAAATAATGTCATTAGTCATTCGACAGCGCAAGTGGCAACATGGAGCATAATTTGATTGAGCAAGCTACCTTGCTTAGTATTATAGACGAGTACAGCGCGTGGGAATAGCGATGCGACGAATTTATAGAATCATTGGAGGAGCAGAGCCGTATCAAATCGCCCGCGATTATCAATCGGTAATAGACAATCACTGATCGCATGTATCACGCAGCTCGAGAGTCTGAAGGAAACTGTGCGTGGAAGTTTCGTGCATGTAGGTACGAACTTCGTTGGCGTGTCATCGAAACGGCGTTCGAAAGCCGTATTCTGACGGGCGCGGTGATAAACTTTAAACATATCGAGTCTCACCATTCCTCGAAGACGCGAGCGAAATTATGTTCGAGCATATGCATAGTGTAATGCAACGATATGACTCTATAAAAATAAACACCGTTTTTAATGGCGAGTTCGTGGATGATGATAAATGCTCAAACAAAAGTATCGCCACCTGGAACTATGAATTACGAGGTGTGAATTATTAAATAACGAGACGCTGTAAAACATTTTATTTTGATTTCATACATATTTACTTATTATCACCTTCAATATACATCCCTCCTCTATCCCTACAACGCTCCATGCGAATCTTCCATTGTTTGAAACAGTGCTGAAAGTCTTCTTCTATCAGCTCCTTCAGGACGCGTGCCGCTTTCTCTTTCACAGCTTCAACGGACTCAAATCTTGTTCCTTTTAATTTTATGTTATTTTAATTTAATGTTATTATCCTTTCCAATAAGTTTGGGTCATTCTCAATGACATTTAAAGTGTCAGTACAAAGATTTTTGCGAGCTTCTTGTTGTTCAAACGTGAGAATTTTAGGTACCATTTTGGCACACACTTTTTTCATGTTAAAATTGTTATGTAAAATTTTCCGTACACATTCTTTGTCAATTCCTACAGTTTCACCAATCGCACGAATACTTAACCGACGGTCGGATCGAACCAGATTACCGATTGTTTCGATATTGTCATCTGTTTTTGACGTGGAAGGGCGACCCGGGCGAGAATCATCTTCAACGTTTTCTCGGCCGTCTTGGAAACGCTTAAACCACTCAAAAACACGTGCACGCGATAAACATTCATGGCCATACATTTCTTTCAATAAATTATAAGTTTCAGTAGCGGTTTTTCCAAGTTTCACGTGAAATTTCACAACAATTAGTTGCTCTATTGTTATACTTATCATTTTTCCGGCGAAACAAAAAAACAACTCTAATGCGAAAGAAAGCTACGGCTATACGGATTTGTTTACAGAAGCGAGGGATACTGCATTCGAAAGAGAAGGCTTCACGCTAAACAGCTGTCGGTCGCTGCCGTTTGGCACATGCGTACTTTTTCTATAGCAGCATCAGTCTCGTTATTTAATAGCCACACCTCGTATATTAATGCACTGATTTGCGCGAGTGGTACATGTCGCGCGCCATCAAGCCTATCTTATCATTACTGGAAGAGTTTCAGGAATGCGGATGGGCACTGTCGCGTATACTAAATTTAACGATGAATGCGAACAAGCACAATCCTCTGCGCATGAGATGTCATATCAAACTCCCGTGAGAAATTATGCTAAAGAGAGTGGTGATCGACGTGCAAACAGACAATGCGTGTTTCGTATGGTCTGTTGTTGCTGCTCTATACCCGACTCAAAAAAGTACGCATGTGCAACGGGAATCCTCATATCTGCATTATATGTCGGTTCTAAATCTCGCGGGCATCGAATTTCCGACGTTGAGTCAAATTAAGAAATTTGAAACTTTGAACGATATTTCCATCAATGTCTACACCAATAAGAAGGGGATTGTACGGCTACGACTCGCCGACCGAAAAAGGAGCAAACCTTTTGTACGTGGAGAATGACGATGCGGGACATTTTGTGATCATCAAGAATCTATCTCAATTAGTTAGCTCACAACTTACCTTAAAAAAGAACATAAGAAATATTTCTGCGATAGGTACGTAATAATAATAATGATACTAATATAATATATAATATAATATAATATAATATAATATATATATTGTATAATATTATATAAATATATAATATAATATATAATATACAATACTTTCTTTCAGATGCCTCTATTACTTTAGCTTGAGCGCTAAATTGGAGATCCACAACGAGGACTGTGGGAAACTGAATAACTGCGTGATAAAGCTGCCGAGCGAGGACAATAAATGGAGTTTCGACACTGCAGGAAGGAAAGCGTCCCTTTCATCGTTGTTCGATCTAGAGTGTGCATTGGAAAAAACAGATGGGAATACTGAATCGGCTACGTATACGTATCATCATCACAACGTGTTTAGTATCGGATATTACGTGCACTGCTCGTACGACAGCTCACTATTGGGCTATCGTTTTCTCCGTGATAAGGACTATATAGCGTGGTTTACGTAAGAACTCAGAAATTTGCGCACAGTGTACAGTCTATAATTTCGGCTAACGTACCTATGACGGATTTCACGCGAGACAATTGGCAAAAATTTAATAGCACTACGCATTGTCACGTGTACGAGAAATCGTTTGCGCCAGATGATACGCGGGTACGCGATCACCTGCCACTTAACCGGGCGGTACAGAGGCCCCGTGCATTCAAATTGTAATCTAAATTATAGAGATTCGCATTGCATACCCGTAGTTTTTCATAACTTATCAGGCTATGACGCGCATCAAGGAAATTGCTATCGCGTACGAAGAATCTTTTACGATAACTAAAGAAAAATATATCTCGTTTATTAAACATGTAGATAGTATGAAAATTGTTAAAAAAAGTTGTGTAAAATTACGGATTCATTCAGATTTCTCGCTTCTAGTTTGGACAAATTGACATCTCTCTTCTCAGCAAAGATAAGCTGCGAATACTGCAACATGAATTTATCAGAAGAAAATTTTAATCTTTTGACACGAGGGCGTCTTTCAGTATGAGTACACTGACTGTGTCGAATAGTTGGGGAAGCTGTATTTGCATCTCGCGAGTCGTTTTATAATTCATTGACAGACGACGCAGTATCTGAGAACGCTTATGCGCATGTCATTAACGTGTGGCAGTTCTTCATCCGGATACTCGGTAAATATAGCAAATTATATCTGAAAACGGACGTATTGTTGTTGGTTGACGTCTTTGAAAATTTCCGCGATAGTTACGTCGCGAGTTATGGGCCTTGTATTATTACACCTTACCGGGCTTCACGTAGGACACCATGTTAAAACATACGGGTGTAAGATTTTAACTGCTCACAGACATTGACATGATCATGTTTATCGAGCGCAGTATACATGGTGGTCTGAATCAGTGTTCGAACAGGTGGCGTGAGCCAACAACAAATATATGTCGTCATACGATCCATCGAAACCGTCAACATACTTGATGTACTATGACGTCAACAATCTGTACGGTTGGCAATATGTCAACCACTGCCTTTCGCCGATTTTTGATGGGTCGACGATGCATAAAATTTTGATTTTACGACCATCACGTTAGATTCGACAATATGCTATATTCTCGAGGTGGACGCGGAGTACCCGCAACATCTTCATGACGCGCACACTGACCTACCATTCTGTCCGACGCGCGAGAAATCACTCGGCAAGCGCGATGACAAGCTCTCACAACATTATGCGATAACGTCATTAGCGTTACATCATACACTATCATAACCTGCAGCTCATCACCTGTACTCATCACGGTCTCCGTCCGGTATCATAAAGGTTCATCGTATACTGAAATTTGCGCAATCTCTATGGCTATGTGATTATATAGAACAAAACACAAAATTTAGAAATTTGGCCAAAAATTTTGAAAAAAAGTTATACAAACTTAGGAATAACATGGTATTTGGCAAAACCACGCGCGCGCGCGCGTGTGTGTGTGTGTGTGTGTGTGTGTTCACATAATATAATATACATACAATTTTTTATATTGAATATATAAGTCAACATGTTAGTAATGTAAGTACTATAAGTATCTATCTCTTTTTATTAGACAGAGCAAAAAGAGTTCCATTATGTATGTGCAATGTCATATTCATTTATTGATTATATATTATCGTAACCTAAAATGGATATAAGAAAAAAGTGCTACTTGTTCATATCGATATAACTATTAGTTAAAAATCTATATTTTATGTATATTACAGATTTTGATGGTATATATTGATGGTATATATTAGAACGCGGCCTGCATTGCAAGTATACATACATAATACAACTGTATTTCTAAGGCCCGATTTCACAAATATAAGATTAACTTCAATTCTGATTTATTTCTTTCTCAATTCTAAAATTGGAAAATTTTCCAAAACAAAATAAATCATACTTACATTTGTGAGATCGAGCCTAATACATATTTTCATCCCTGCTAAGATGGTAATGTAGGAAATCGAATAAAAATGTCAATAATTAATCAATCGAATTTTCTGCATGATCATATTAACTTAGAGAGCGTAAGTATCTTATACATTGGAAATGAAAACCTGTAATATCGACCTTGATTAAGTTTAGCCGTCGCTCCAGCATCCCCTTAAATGAAATAATAAAGCAATTCGATATAACAAAATTATATTTTAAGTATAATAATGCAATAATTTAAGTGAAGTAATAAAATGTTTCATTAAAATAATAAAATTGTTTTTATTGACAAAAAATTTTTTTCTTTTTAAATAAATATTTATCTCCTGATAACGATATGTATTATTTAGAAAGTCAAACAATGTTTGATAGTTGAAACATTGATTCAGTTGGTTTATACCAATACATAAATTTCTTTGCATTCAATAAAATTAGTTAAATTTTAAGAAATTTTTTTCTCTGTGTACACATACAGATTTATGTATACACGGTCGAACATGTACGCATGGTAATCAGAAAATAAGTCATCCTAATTTAAACATTTCAATGATATCATGATGCATAAACATTACCTACTTTAATATAATGTATAGTACACATATCAAATGAAATAAAAAATTTAACGAAAAAAATTTAACTTCGATATATAGAACATACACAAAGATTTAATGATTTTAATCATTATTTTATTTAATCGATTAATATAAATTATTTTAATTACAAAATAGTTTCAATATTTGTATTAATCTCAGCTTCTTTAGACACAAATACATAATTATAACATTTTAGTTTACTAATTATATGTAAATTTTTCATCATTTCTTGTACCATAATAAGAGCTCGTAAAATTTCTATTTAAGCATATATCATTTATGTATTTAGTTTGATTATATATATATATATATTTTTTTTTGTAATATATCATATGCATGTTAAGGACTTACTTCCGTTACATATAGATGTATCGATATCTCTTATGTATGAAATTCGTCAGTGGGGCGAATGCATCAAGTAGAAAGTTACAATAAATTGTCCATAAAATGCTTACAGCTCATCATGATATGAGTTATTTTGTAAGACATATATGTATATTAATACATATCTATTGTAAAATCAGAATTACGAGAACTTTTAATCAGTTATTTTATTAAAATAATAATTAACTTCCATCAATTCCTTAAAAATTTAATATTTATAAATAATATAATTCGTACAGAACATAAATTACTGTGAGCAGATACTATTGAACACTTTTAATTAATTTGTGACATAATGCACATGTTACATTTACAATAATATTTCAATATTCACTAGTGCAATCGCACTACGAACAGATCACGAGTCTGCCGGTGCAATCACGCGCGAAAACGTGATTGTAGAAAAAAGTTTGATATCTGAGAAATAAGCTGTTCGAAAAAACGCAAATATTTTTGAACTAGAACAAAATCCTTCTCAGCTTTTCGATGTCATTGCACGAATTACAGGAATTTTTCGGATAAACGATCGCTAATTTTATACAACGGCTAATTCGCGAGTTTAACCGCTCAAAATTCCGAAATCTTTTTACACCGCTTGGATTTATTCCGTCGCTCGTAAGATTTTCCGATTACGCTAGCACATAATAATTTATTCATGCTTTTCATATCGTCAAGACATATTAATCGCCTGTAAGGATGGAATCCCATGAGGCATATTTGCTGCGAATCGCGTATCGCGTAACCAATCAGTAATCAGTAAAACACGAAATCGTAACAACGGATCGTTTCTGATTTATTACACGATTACGCGATACGCGATAAATACATCTCATGGGCCTTTAGCCTAAAGGCTAAGAAATTAGAAATATCATATCAATTAAGTGATCAAGTTTTGTAAGATACGTACAGGGTGGGCCAAAAGTCTGGATATACCAAATATCTCATAACGATGCATTTTAGAAAAAAATGTTTCAGACAAAAAAAGGCTTAAAAAGACGCATTTAACAATAGTTATTTGACCTAGGATAGCGTTGTCAAGGTCATGTCAAGATCTTAATTTCTTTAAATAGAATCCTCTACTTTTTATTTCAGATTCTTGTAGGATGTTGAGACGTTTTCAAAATACATATCGTAAACTCCTTTCCGAAGAACTTCCTGATTTATGAGTCTTTAAAGTTTAAGTACCGCCGGCATTAGAGTTATTCAAAATGTACCGCGTGGATGTTGCTCGGTCAAATTTACATCTCTTGTGTGCACGCGCACGCGTGTGTATGTGTGCGTGCGTGCGTACGTGTGTGTGTGTGTGTGTGTGTGTGTGTGTGTGTGTGTGTGTGTGTGTGTGTGTGTGGCGCGCGCGCGCATGTAATTGAGCGGCGAACAAACGAGTGAGTGAGTAAGTAGTCAAGTGAGTAAGGGAATGAGTAAGTGATCGAGCGATTGAGTAAGTGATCGAACGATTGAGCGAGTGAGTGAGCAAGCGGGTGAGTGAGCGAGCGGGTGAATGACTGAATTAGCGAGTAGGTAAACAAATGAACATGAGTATGAGTTATAATAAATGTTCGAACTGTTGACTTTGTACAGCTTAACAATGAGTTAATCAGTAATAAAAAGTACTACAAATGTTTTCCAACATTTCAGGCCTAATTAATGCCATTTCAGTAATAATTCGGTGTCGTAATTCATTTAAATTCTGAGATTTAGTTTCCTAGACTCAGTCTTTTAAATAATCCCAAAAAAAAAAGTCTAAAGGAATCAAGTGAATGGGGTCACTCGATTGCTCCCCTCCTTCCTAATCATCTTCCAGGAAAAGTTTCGTTTAAAAAATATTGCACTTCCAATCCGAAATGTGGAGGAGCACCATCCTATTGAAACCAAACAACATTTAAATAAAAAAATATTGTGAATGCCAGGAACAATGTCATCTCAAAGCAATCTGATACTTGTCAGCCGTTAGAATTCCATCAATAAAGAATGGTCCTATTATGTGCGTTCCAATTATTCCCGCCCATACATTTAATTTTTGTGGATATTGGGAGTTTGTTTCCCTTATAATGCGGATTAAAATCATTCCAATATCGACTGTTATGCCTGTTTACTGTACCGTCTAATAAACATGTTGTAACGTCTGAAAAAAGAATTTTATTTATAAGATCAGGCTGTTCATCAATTTTCTGCGTCATAATTTCACAAAATTTTTCTCGACGATCAAAATCAGCCGCAACTAATTCTTCAACAAGATTAATTTTGTATGAGTAACATTTTGCATTTTTGAAAACACGAATGGATGTCTTGCTCCTGGCTTGTACATGGCTTTTTGGACAGATAATTGAGGATCTTCTATGAATAATCATATTATATTATAATCATATTAATATTCTATTGAAGAGTTTGTATTTGTAACGGTCTCACGCCTACTCGATCTTTACCGATCTTTACGAAACGTTTCATTAGACAATTCTCTGAATTTTTTTCTTTCGGGATTTTTTAAAAGACCGAATTTACAAATCCATATTTCCAAATTTGGATGTCATGTATACCAAATTACTACTAATGTTGAAATCTAAATACTAATACTAATGTTGATAAACTTAATAACTGTTTTCATTATCAAACTTATAAGATCTATAATTCGAACATTTACAATTAATGCATCACTCAATCGCTCATTTGTTCACCTACTCGCTAATTCACTAACTTACTCACTTACTCACTTTCTTACTCACACTCGCTCATTTGTTCACTCACTCACTCACTCACTCACTCACTTACTCACTCATTCACTCACTCGCTAACTTACTTATTTACACTTGAAATTTCCAAAATTAAGAATCGATAAAGATCGAGTAGACCCAAGATTTCTCCGACTGAAGAATCTTCAATAAAGGCGTTTGTAACTCACGGATTTAATTGAAATGGCGCTTACAGAAAGATAACTATTTTGATGATGCGAGGAGATCGCGAAGTCTTTTAGAGAAGTTCGAAAATTATTTAATATAGAGTTTATTTAATATAGAGCTGATCGTCAACAGATTTCTGCAGCCACTGTTCAGAAAATATGTCAGCGTTTTCGAGATATAGGAAGCATTAAATATTGGTAAAGATCGGATAGGCCTAAGACCGTTACAAATGAAAATTCCTCGATAGAGATATTACAATTATTCGTAGAAGACCCTCAATTATCTGTCCGAAAAGCTTCGCAGGCACATGATACGAGCAAGACATCTATTCGTCGTGTTCTCAGAAATGCAAACTTTCACCCATACAAAATTAATCTTGTTCAAGAATTAGTTGCAGGTGATTTTGATCGTCGGAAAGAATTCCATGAAATTATGATGCAGAAAATTGATGAACAAGATTAATTTTGTATAAGTGAAATTCTGAATGAATGATCGTAAGATCCTGACTTTATAAATAAAATAATTTTTTCAACATTTTTATTAGACGATACAGTAAACAGGCATAACAGTCGATATTGGAATTTAATCCGCATTGGATGAGAGAAACAAACTCCCAATATTCACAAAAATTAAATGTATAGGCGGGAATAGTTGGAATACACATAACAGGGCCATTCTTTATCGATAGAACTCTAACGGCTGACAAGTATCAGATTATGTTCCGAGATGATATTGTTCTTGGTATTCGCAATATTTTTGATCTAAATGTTGTTTGTTTTCAATAGGATGGTGCTCCTTTACATTTCGGATTGGAAGTGCAATATTTTTTAAACGAAACTTTTCCTGGAAGATGATTAGGAAGGAGGGGAGCAATCGAGTGACCACCCCATTCACCTGACTCCTTTAGACTTTTTCTTTTGGGGTTATTTAAAAGACCGAGTCTAGGAAACTAAATCTCAGAATTTAAATGAATTACGATACCGAATTATTACTGAAATGGCATTAATCAGGTCTCAAACATTGGAAAAAGATTGTAGTATTATACTTTTTATTACTGATTAGCTTATCGTCAAGCTAAACAGAGTGTACAAGGTGAACAATTGGAACATTTATTGGGAGTACGAATTAGTTTGGTCCGTTTTCCAAAAGATGGCTCCGGCTGTTATGAATGGAATAGTGACAGCTGATTTTGGCGTTTTCAGAGAGGTTAGATATCTGCTAATAATATTCAATTTATATCGCTTTGAGTTTCATACAAAAACCTTGATTTTTACTATGTTTGAAATGTCGAATTTTGTGTTAACCAAGCAGCATTTGCGGGAGGTTCTAATTTTCTGCTTTAATTGGAAGAAAAGTGCAGCTGAAGCCCATCGAATGCTTGTCGAAGTTTATGGTGACACTGCTCCAACTGATAAATCATGTAGGGAATAGTTTCGACGTTTCAAGAATGGAGATTTCAACGTTGAAGACAAGCCTCGCTCTGGACAGCCAAAAAAATTCGAAGACAAAGAATTAGAGGCATTACTCGAAGAAGATCAGAGTCAAACGCAAGAGGAATTTGCAGAATCATTGGAAGTTACTCAACAAGCCGTTTCTGCACGATTAAGAGCCATGGGAATAATTCAAAAATAAGGAAATTGGGTGCCTTATGAACTGAAACCGAGAGACGTTGAAACCGAAATTTTTCACTTGCGAACAGCTGATTCAAAGACAACAAAGAAAAGATTTTTTGCATCGGATTGTGACTGGAGATAAGAAGTGGATATTCTACGACAAAAAGAAAAAATACTACGCTAAGCCCGGTCAATCGTTGCCATCGATCTCAACATCAACACCAAAACCGAACATTCATGGTTCGAAGATCATGCTCTGTATCTGATGGGACCAAAAGAGTGTTGTTTACTATGAGCTGCTGAAAACCTGGCGATTCCATTACGGGCGATCGATATCGACAAATTACAATTGATTCGTTTGAGCCGTGCATTGCGAGAAAAACGGCCGGAATACGAGCAAAGATATGATAAAGTTATTTTTCTTCATGACAACGCTCAGCCTCATGTCGCAAAAGTCGTAAAAAAATATTTGGAAACGCTCAAATGAGATGTTTTACCGCACTCGCCGTATTCTTCGGACATTGCTCCTTCTGATTACTGGTTGTTCCGAAGGATGCAGCACGATTTGGCACCGGTTCACTTCTCCAAAATTGGATCGCCTCCAAAGACGAGTCATTTTCTCGAGATGGAATTCGAAAATTGCCTGAGAGATGGGAAAAAGTAGTAGCCAGCGATGGACAATACTTTAATTAATCGCGCGTGTAACGGAGAGGGTTTAGAGTAAAAAAATACTGGAAGAGTAGCGAACTCCAGGGTCCTGATCTGCGTCATACACACACACACACACACTCACACACACGCGCGCGCGCGCGCGCACGCACACAAAAAATGTAAATCCGACCAAGCAATCTCTACACGATTTTCTTGAATAACTCTAATACCAGCGGTACTTAAATTTTGAAGACTCATAGCTTAGGAAGTTCTCATTGGGAAAAAGTTTACGAAATATGTTTTGAAAACTTCTCAACATTATTTACAAGAATCTGAAATAAAAAATAGGGGGTTCCATTTAAATAAATTAAGTTAACTTTGACGTGACCTTGAAAACGCGATCCTAAGTCAAATAACTACTATCGTTAAACGCGTCTTTTTAAGCCTTACAACTTTTGTCTGAAACATTTTTTTCTAAAAGGCATTGTTTATGAGATATTTGTGTGTATCCAGACTTTCGATCCCTGTAGATAAGTATAGGGTCATTGTTGTTATTCATTATCATAAATAATTGTAAACTATGAAATATTAAATTAATCCTATTGATTATTATTACACTTAAAAAGATTAATGAAGAAGAGAAAATATTCCAAAGAAAATTATATTTTTCACCTTTTATTGATTATCCCAGCATGAATATAACTAGTACACATCATAGATAATGTACATTTACGTATATATTATACGATACAAAAATTATATTTGTTTGCTTAACTTGCTTGTTATTTCAAGTATGAAACATCAATGAATAATTTCTTTAAAATAGTTTATTTCTTGTGAAATATTTTGTAGATAGATAGATTTTATATCAATTTATACCAAATAATGCAATTAACTGAATTTGACACGACAATTAGTTTTTTCATTAAGTAAATTAATAATTAAAAAAATAATCAGTATATATATATATATATATATATATATATATATATATACGAGGGCAAATCAATAAGTACCCGTGTTAGTAATGAAGACGCAAACTTTTCACAAAAATTTTTTTTATTTTTCAACTATTTATTTTTATTTTATTAATCCCCTTTTAGGAAGATACACTTTTACCAACGCTTCTGCCATTTTTTTTAACTCCTCAGAAAAATACGATTGTCGAATTCTGCAAAATAGGTCTCTGTTTCGGCGATGACCTCCTCATTCGACGTGAATTTCTTTCCACCGAGCCATTTTTTCAAGTTTGGAAACAAGAAGAAGTCACAAGGAGCTGAATCCGTACGATGAATGCGGCAGCAATTCGTAACGCAATTCGACCAATTTGGCTGTGGCGACTGCGAAGGAGTAAGCCGGCCATTGTGAGCCGCAATCACAGCACCCATCGGACCGACAGCTTTTTCATTTCCAAGTTATCATGCAAAATATTGAATGAATCACTCTGAAATTTTGTATGGCGTCGTTTGAAAGATGGTAGTACACGATGATAATGCCAACTTGTATCAGCAACGCCTGTCTTGAAAGACAGGTACTTATTGATTTGCCTACGATATATAAAAATGTACGTATATATATATATATGTGTGTGCGTGTGTGTGTGTATGTGTGTGTGTATGTGTATAAAGATTATATGTTTCGCGAGTTTCTTCCATGTTCAGATCCATTTTTGGAATGCCAACGTTTCGTGAACCTTGCAGTCCATCAGAGCGAAGAGCAACCTCTGATACTGAACTTTCCTCCAGGCCTGTTCCTTTTGTATTACGTTACTTGTTGGAGTGGTGAGGAGAAAGAAGAGAATTGTAGTTTAATGAGGAGAAGAGAGGTGTTACTTGAGACTTTATAAGACTTCGTATGGAAAATTCACACGGAATTTCCAGATTCCACGTTTCCTGACTTCAATCTTCACAAGTCTGTTATAGAAACTTCTCGATGTAAATTTATAACAATTATTGAATAATATCTGGTAGGCAAGAATTATAATGACAAAATGTTTTAGAAAATTTAGTATTTTGTGCGGGACTGCACCGCGCGTAAAGATTAAAGTGAGAGGACGACACACGGTTGATATGACGCACGAAAGTAAAAAGAACTCCGTTTCTTTGTAGTTTGACTAAAGATTTACTTCAATTTTTACAACCACAAATTCAATACATATAAATGATTATCGCAAAATATTCGTTACAATCACTTTTTCCGAATTATCTTACTCAGTAGTAATAGAAAATCGCGGAGATTTTCTCGGCGGTTCTCGAAGGAATCTTCCTTACAACGGTTTTACTTGGCGATTTTTCACGGCGGTTTTCTACACGATATAACAGCGAGATTCTGAACACTAAGAGAGAGAGATCGGCGACGATCGGCGCATATGTTGCCTTCGTGGTCTGGGATCTCTTCTTGATAAAATCCAATGGAATTTTGCCACAATTATAATTTTTGCGTGGCATTCATTGTATAAGATTGATTGGCGCCTTGAATTCTTTTCTAACGACTTTCGACGTAACAGTCATGCGCGACAGAAAATCCGCGCGTGGATTGGTGGCCGCGTGTGACGTGTTCGTCGAAGCGCTGCGCTCGCGTCCGTGATTGAATTGTTCTCGACCTTCGATGGCCGTTGCCGTTGTCTGTGTGTGTGTGTGTGTGTGTGTGTGTGTGTGTGTGTGTGTGTGTGTAACAAATTTGAAATGAAAAAAACGACAAATTGCTTTAGCGAGAATTAAGATCGTGCTAGAGATGAATTTGCAGACTCATTTCATGCACACGTCCAACAACAATTAATATTAATTAAACAAAAGAATTATTACTTTTTTTTTACGAATTAACGATCTCAAACAGATTTTTTTAAGGAAATATAAAAATTATTTTGCAATAAAAATATTTTGTAATAACGTAAGGTACGATCTCCGCACGTTTAAGCTACAGAGACGCTTCTCAGAGTCAGAGCGTCACGTGAGCGCCCGGCAGCTCGGCCGCCGAACCTCGAATGGTAGTTGAGGTAGCGCGCCGGAATCGGCCCGAAATGTGCAAATCTTTGCGAGCACTAATCTAGATGATTGCAATACTATACGATGTAGAAATATACAAAGAATTGTGCTTTGCAAAATGTATTTAAAATGTTTGACTGGTAGTCGCGACGCCAAGAAGAATTGTAAGATTTTTTAAATAAAATGTATATTATCTCACATTAATATATTTTATTTCTGCTACCCTTATCAATAGATATTTAAATAAATATAGCAGACAAATGTTGAAAGTGGGCTGATAGTGGTTCGATAGCTGTTCGAAAGTTGTTTATAGCTGTTTATAGCTGTTCAATAGATTAATTCATCAATCGTTCAATAATTAATTGCTTAATTAATAGTTTAATTGCGCTTTAATGATACGCGAAGTGCTGCAACAGTTAAAAAAATGCTAAAGTGGAATTTTTCGCGCGCAACATTTTCTCGTATACCTTTCGACTGAGATATAAACTTTTGACCAAGTCATTGTACTTTTGCCGCTGATAAAGCATTGATCTAATTATAATAGATAAAACGCTGAAGTTTTTCTATGGAATCTTTTGAATGCGTGATATACTTTTTTGGTTGAAGTATAAATTTTTGACCGAAACATTGTTCTTTTGCACGTGTTACTATATTTTTTCCGATAATGCTGAGTACTCCTTTTTGGAATGATATCACGTACATCTTTACTATAAAATCTCGCACAGTCCCTATGAGTCAGTTAATTTGTCTGTTAGCCTATGTTATCAGTTAATCGGTGTGTCAGTATTTCAGTTAGTCGATCATAAATGGCGAATACACAAAATTTAATTGATACAAACTACACATTAAATTATATTAATAATTTCATAATTGGATGTGTCTAAAATTCTTGTGTCCTTGAAAAATTTCGTATATTAAGCTAACAAAATTACATTACTTGCATTTTTGATATCATTGACCGAAAATAGACATATAAATATCCGCAAGGACCCTTCGCCGAAAATTGATCTATGTAAAAATGGCTAACCATAATTGTCTATTACATTTCGGGAACTCGATTTCCGCAATGTGCTAACTCGCATTAATAGTTGGTGCTCGAAACATTTAAAAGTGAATAGTTACCATGCGGGGTAAATTATTATATATTTTTACGTGTTGTATATATTTAAAGAGTTACCTCAGTATCAATAGCAGTGGAAGAAGATAATATACTAGCTACTATCCACCAAATTATAGGCGTGCAAATTTTCTAGAAAATTCAGTGTAGATAATAAAGAATTGTGAATATTATGTTTTTTATTTTTGTTATTATTATTATTATTATTATTATTATTATTATTATTCACACACTTTTCCCTTTAGACATGCACCTGTTAACGAAACAAAGAATCTGTATGAAAAAATTTATAATTTGTTGACGAAAAATTGAAATAAAAGAGAAAACTGCGAAGAGTTTGAGCACAAGATTCTGTAAAAAATGTAAAAAGGAGTGTCATGGATAATGAAAGCAACGATGATAACGGAGATGTACATATTAGTGAACAATTATAAAAAAGAAAAAATTATAAAATATTTGTATATTCAATCTTTTTTCGTTATTTCAATTTATGTATGATTCGATATAATAAATAAACGTATAATTAAAGCGGTATATCTCAGAGTCCACAATTAATCGTTCCTCCTTTTCATCCTTCTTCGCGACATATTAATTACGCGCGTATCATCGCGTGCCGATAGTGTCATTACGCTCGTACCATTAAAAGTTTATTAGTAAACTACGATTGTATAATGAAGTTAAGATTACAAATTAAATTAAATTTTGTTAAATTAAAAATTATATTTAAATAAATAAATATATAATTAATTTGATAGAATAAAGAATATTTTTGCGTGCGAATAGTTGTTGGAAAAGGCTCGTAGAGAGAGGAATAGAAAGTTGCAAAGGGAGACAGAAAGACGATACGTATAAATGGTAAGTGTGATAAATATAAATGATTTAAATAAAATCAAATCTTAATATTCGCAATTATTCCTTCTTCCCTTCCTTCCTTCCTTCTTTCTTCGAAGTATCACATTATATGCGCATCATCGCGCTCGACGATATCACACATCGCACTATTATTATTGTGCATTAGATTCACACTCTTCGAATCATTAAATAAAAAAGAAATAAAATAAAATAAAATAAAGTAAATTACATAAAATAATTATATTAAAAAAATACTTTGCGTGCTAGAAGAAGATGACGACGCGTAAGAGAAAAAAGATAGTAAGTATAAAATGGTAAATATAAGTGGTAATTATAAACGGTAAATACGACGAGCGGTTAGGTCTCTCTCCGTTCCTTGAGGCGGCGGCGGACCGTGTCCAATCATTCATCTCGCGTAATGCTATCCCGACGGACCGCGACGCGGATTCCGCGACGTAATTTCCTGCTACATAATTTCCCCGCATCCAGTACCATCATCCCCACTTATCATTGCCTCGTGACGTCACCTCTCTAGCCTAACAACATCACCGCCTGTGACGTCATCCCCTTTTCCTCCTCCCTTGTGACGTCATTTCCCTAGCCTAGTGATGGCTGTATTTCAAAATTGATTGCTAGCGCTGCAGATATGTCGTCATAAAAACATGTTATCAACAGCGTTCCAATTTTAGAAAGCATGCAGTTGATGCGAATACGCATTTCAAATTGGAATGATATTCGCTATCTTGGATGCTGTAATTGCCTCATCTCTTCAGTCATAGCAACCGCAGCAAGACGACAAAATTAGTGACGTTTTTACTCTCTCGAAGCACTGCGACAGTGTGCTACGATGATTTTTGGAACGGTGTTGACAGTGTTGCCAGCGCTGGCGAACAATT
The DNA here is from genome assembly GCF_024713525.1 of Acromyrmex echinatior. Classification (NCBI taxonomy): domain Eukaryota; kingdom Metazoa; phylum Arthropoda; class Insecta; order Hymenoptera; family Formicidae; genus Acromyrmex; species Acromyrmex echinatior. The sequence continues at coordinate 1,741,395 of NC_141856.1, forward strand.
TGGAACACAGCCGACTATTACGTCCCCTCCTCCTTCCTATCTCTCCTAATGTCATCTCCTTCGATGTCATCTCCTTTGATGTCATCTCCGATGACGTCTCTCTCCTCCGTGACGTCACCGCGGGACTCCCCCCCCCCTCCCACTCACGTTCCTCATCTCCACACCTCATGGAGGACCTGAGTTAGAATCGGCCTATCCACCCTACTCATATAGATATGTATAATAGAAAGACATAAGCTGACGTCGTGCATTGGACTGGTTAAACACAAACAATATTATCCTAAGTAGTAAAGTGGAGTGATTTTCATGTCGATAAATGGTGATTACTTAAACGTGATGTCTTAAATGTTATATTCCCAACAATTGATGTTTAAAAAACGTGAGTATTCTGACATAATAATAACGTCACTTTAGAGATGTTTTTAATATGTTTTTAATAGGTTGTTTTTAATCAATTATTTGAAATGTTACTGTAACTATTATTTTATGTCACCTTATTATCTGCAATATTATTAATATGTCATTTGACATATTAATATCATTACTTCTCTAAGATGAATATGATTCGAGTTTATATTTTAAAGTATTATTAAAAATATTATATATTTTTCTCACATCGAAGGAGTGTTGCAACCGTTGTGTTTTATGAGTTCCTCTAGTTTCTCACATATGGTCTTACAAAGATATTATTGCAAAATGTATATACTTTTACCAATAGCCGTGGATAAAGAGTGGATATCTTTTCCTATAATACATTCATTATTATCAGTCTAAAATTATTATGTTCTTTATTTTTATTATGTTCCGTTGTAATATGATCCTTATGTGTTTTGTTGTAATATGTAATGTATGTATGCTTCGTTCTCATATAAAGTAAATGTGTATCAAAATTATTTTTTATAAATAAATATAAGTGAAGTTAACATACACTATATACTGTTTATTGTTAAAAAAAATACCGAAATCTTTTATGTCCAAATAGAGCTAAATAAGAATATTCTGAGAGTGTCATGACACGTACCGCTGTACGCGCGTATTCGCGTATCGAAAAATTCGACCGATATCGCTGATGTTCCATTTTAACATCTTCGATTGGAACATCAGCGATTTATCGGATTTCGATACACAAATACGCGCATACAGCGATACGCATAATCAGCACTGTGACATGCCATTTTTACGTTTTCTTATAAGGTCATTTTCACGTTTTATTGGCGTTGATACTTCAAGAGAAGGAAAGGGACGTTGAATAAACTCACTTAAGAGTTAAAATTTACGCACAGTTTAATATAACTCAAAAAATTTTCTTTACATGCGATCAAAAAGGCGGACTCTCTCTTACAGGAGGTAAGATGACGGAAGCTTCGAGAATCGAAAAAGAACCGAACTTATTAATCGAATAGATAGCGCGATAATAAGATACAGAGTGACGCGCTCGCGAACGCTGCCATATACAAAAATGGAGGAACAAAAAATAGATACATAGATATATGATTCTAGTAAAATACGCATGCGCGGTAAAATTAAATGCAAATAGAGACAAATTTACGGATTTCCACATTCCCCTTCAAATTTTGGTCTTTAACAGATTAATGACTCCAATTTTTCTTCACCGTTGCCAGTGGCTTTGTTAGTAGCCGAGACAACCTTGCTGACATAGGCAAGGTTGTTCTGGCTTTTAACGTACTTAAACTTCTTCTTTTCTTACAGCTTGTCTCACCGAGTGATATCTTATGTCTATCGACTTTCCTCTTCTTGACTCAGTGTTTGATGCTGCAGCAATAACATATTGTCCTTGTACATATCATAGCCTTCTACATCCAGATTGAAGAATTTGCATAAAGTCTATATGTAACGTCCTTCTCTGATGGCTTCACTTAGTGCAATATACTCTGTTTCATATGAGAATAAAACAACAACGGATTGTTTGCAGCTTCTTCATTGAACGATATTTCCACAGACCATGAAATAGTAGCTTGTAGTTTTTTCTATCCTCTATGCCTCCATGACGCGTCAGCATATCTGTATAGGCCTATATTGTATAGGATAAATATTGCTCTAAAGATAAATCTAATGTAAAAAAAGGAAACAAAAATTGCACTTAAAATCTAATGCTGTTAACGATGCGCGAAGAATTTTTTATTAATATTTAACAACCGTGCATATACGTACATTTCAACCAACGATTTAAGTCCTTAATGCAATTACAAAAATACAAGCTATTACATAAATATATAATGACAGCGAATGAGATGTCCTATATTTACATGTGAACAACGCATGATATGTTGCATAATGGTCATGTATTATTGCAGAAGTCAGAATTGCGAATAAGAAAAAGCATAATTAAGGAGTATTATAACAGTGGTCGATTGTTAGATAAACCATGTATAAACGCCAGTCATTATACAATTAATGTATATAAAATAGGCTGGTATACATGCACGCAATATAATTAATAAGTCAAGGCTTTTTTAAACGAGCAATTATAGTTATTCATAAAATAAAAATCGTTTTTTAATTAAATAAGTACAATGCAATAAAGGTTTCTCAAACATTTTGTCTTACAAAGTCTTCCTCAGTGAAATATATAACAACATTTTTAAATAACCCCTTACAAAGTCAACGAATTTACAATAATACAATAATAAAAATTATCGCCCTAGGCTAATCTTACATACTTATTTCTTCATTTAGATGTTACAGATCAAAATAGATATCTAATTAGAAGTTTGAAGTCCGAATTAATAAAAGTATTTTACTAATCGGTTGTTATCAAAAATCCAGCTCAGTCAATGATTTTATAAAAAATATACGACAGATCGAGATTTCCTTTAACGACTATCTTATTAATTTATACAGAATAATTTATTGAATTAAAATCAATAATAATAAAATGTGTCATCGTGTAGAATAAAACAGCTCTTGCTTGTCAGACGTTTTAAAGTGAAGTCCACATTCGACATAACTCAATTCTTTATACTTCACATTATTCAATTTTAATTTATATATTACACTCAGTTGTTATACAGGGTGTCTCTTAAGATAGGTCGGGGCCACATTGGGGGTGGAGAATGGATCAAAGGAAATAAAAAATTCTTACCATTTTGAGATACTCACTGTAGTTTTTAGAATTAGAAAAGAAAATGTCTAAGCCAATATGCAGTTAAGCCGCGCCGCGCGAATTCGTAGGATGGCTCACAATGTGGCCTCGACCCATCTTAAGGGGATGCTGGAGTGTCCTGTTTTATCATTAAATTTTAAAAGCACCTTTCTCATAACTGTGTTTATGGACTGAAAAATCCTTCTCCACAATTAAAGTATCGACAACAACGCAAAGCGCCAGCTACATTTGAATACGAAAAACGAAAAAAAATTAAAGACTTACAGTTTTGTTATCGGCTTCTGTAGTCAACACATCACAATATGTGTTGCATATAAGAGTTTCAGATCTTGCACGTTCATGAAAAGTAGCTAGCGTATTGTAGAAAACCTAAACGAACAATCCCATGCTTTTAGAAACGCGGTAGGAGTTTTAGTTTAAGAGAAAGGTGCATCCAAAAATTTCGTTTGTATATTACAAGTGAAATTGACGTGAAGCCATGAAACTGAGCAGTATTTTAGTTCCGCGATATTCCGACAGCGGCGCTGTCATGAAAAGTGCGTCGCTGAACCATAGAAATGATCTGAATTATCGACCTACTCAGGCCCATATCATCAAAACGTGCCCTAGTCAAAGTTTGTTCTTTGAGAGGAAAAATAATAAAATAAATATGATATTACTTAGTTCAATTTTGTTGAAATAATTTCTTCCTAAACAAGAACATACCATATTATTTACATATAAATACAAATGAGATAATTATTTAATTATACTGTTCTTTTACATACATTTTATTTAGTAATTATTGATGCATATATATAAAATAACATATACATATATATATATAATGTATGTATATGTATGTATGTGTATATATATGTATAATATAGATATATATATATATATATATATGCATAATAATAGCATACATACATACGCGTGTGCGTATGTATGCGTGTGCGCGCGCGCGCATGTGTGTGCGTGGTACATATATACAACACATGTTTAAAAACTTATTGACTGAATGATGTACACATGCATATATCAAGGTTCGGAACGTGATGTTTTCGGTTGAGCTTCTTCTGCTCGGATGTCGGAACGACAAGCGGCAATCTCGTAACAGACTAGCATATAAATGAAATTTTCGAATACACTTTGTTCTTATACTAAAGAGCTCGTAACTCGTTTCTGCAAGCAGAGTATTGTTCTTTGAGTTTTTCTGTAAATCGCCAGCTACTTAGGTCAAAGTCTGAAATTATTGTATACAGCACATTTTGACTCGGATGTCGAGTCTTATAAGAAGCGCTATTCCTCCTATCGGTCCGCGCAAAACGAGTAGTATTGCTATGTCAACTATAGAAATGGATTGAACCATTGTAAATAAATCAGCAATATAGTATCAGCCGGAACGCCATAAATAATATATTTTGTATAATAGAAAATATATATCAAGATCGTGTTTAGAGAAGGATCATGCGTTCTTGATGTAATCGATGATGATGCCAGAATCGATAGAAATCACATTCTTGAATTGCAGAACGAATTATTGAAACGAATACGACAGAGTGAGACAGAGAAAAAAACAAAAAAAAGGATAGAACTCCGATTGTAATCGGTGAGACTTCGCATGCCGAGCTGGGCTCGTCGAACAAAACAGCGAGTCTATCCTTCAGAGTCCTCTCTCCTCTCTCCTCATGTCTCTCTCTCATCTCTCTCTCTCTCTCTCTCCTCTCTCTCCTCTCTCTCTCTCTCTCTCCTCTCTCCTCTCCCTCCTCTCCTCTCCTCTCCTCTCTTCTCCTCTCCTCTCCTCTCCTCTCCATTCTCTCCTCTCCTCGCCTCCCCCCCCATCTCCTCTAATTACGGTCGCTTGTTTCTACGACCGAAAATGCTTTCTGGAAAAGTTCGGCCGCTCAATGTGTATAATTAAGAGGAGAAGGAACATTATTAGATAAAATATAAGTTTAATAAATTATGCTAATCCTATATCCCTCCAATTTTAGGTATAATAGCAAAAATAATTTCAAAACACGAATTTAACGGGATATTTCTATGATTTCCATGAGCCTTATATACCACGTTCATAGAAAAGATTTGCAAGACCTCGGCGTGGTCTCACGCGTAAGATGCGAGATCTGAATGTTAGAGATCTCATGATCAATTCCTTTTTTCTTTTTTCATAATTTTTTTTTAAATAAGTGATTGAAGACATTGTTAACAAACATATATTACAGGCTAAATATATTTTTATTTAATTATTGAAATTATATGTGTATTTCTAAACGTTTTAATTTACCTTTAGAAAAAATCCAAAAAAAAATTATGTTTCTATAATAATGTAACGTCGATCAGTACTTTCTGTGAAATGTTTTTTTATAATTATCATCCGAAAGAAAATTCTAATAATCAATCAAATCGCAAAAGTGCGATTAATATAATTATAAGGATGATTAATATAATTATAAGGATGATGTCAATATAATTTTATAATTAACAAATCAAAAAGCCTTTATATATGCCTTTATATGCAACATACAAATAATTTTTTATTTATCTATTAAAGTGATTCGATATTCTTCCTATAGTTATTGGAATACATATTAAATTTTGGGTCGACTTTTGAGGCATCGCCTTCTTTCCCCCCGCCGCCACCGCTCAATGCTCGACGGCTGAGCTGCACCGGATCGAGCGCGGATGTGTATTTCAGGAGCGTTGCACTAAGAAATATGCTCCGTATCTTCTAGCAAATTATCAATCCTTTACTTTCCTTAGTCTTCTGTGATGTCTTCTTTATTCAACATGTTGAATAAAGAAGACATCACGGAGTTATTGAAGTTGAATCATTCCAGTTTAAAATTACGCATTTCGTTCTGTATCGATTCTTATTAGTCTTAAATTGATATTATCAGTATTCTATATTAAAAGATATTACATTTTGTGGCACATAAGCGTGGTCAGTAGCTCTTTGAAAGAAAACCGAATGTATCAATGTAATGTATAAAAATAATAAAGTAAATATTTCAAAAGTACATTTCCGTAATATTTAGTAAAATGTATATACTTATTAATATGATGTTCAATCACTATTATTAAGAAAATAACAATTATGTAAGAAGGAAAATATTTTTATAATAATTTTCATGCTAAAATATTGTCATGATAATTTTCATGTTGGAAGGTATGATAGCAGCATGTTTCTTATACTGTGACGCTCCTGAGATGCATGTCCGCACGCGATCCAGCGGTTCAGCCGTCGACTGTTGAGCGGTTGTAAAGGAAAAATAGGCAGCACCTCAGAAATTGGCTCGAAATGTGTAACTAGTTCTGAGCACACTAAAGTACACATATAATTTCTATAATTTTATAAAAATATATTTGGAGTAATATGTTGTCATTAATAACGTTATTTGTTTAAAAAAAATTAAGAAAAAAAGGAAAAAGCAGGATTGAACATAGGATCCTCAACATTCTGATCTCGCACCTATCGCCCGAGACCACGCTGAGTTTTTACAAACCGCCTCTATGAACGTGGTACATAAAATACACGGAAAATCGTAAACTATATCTCGTTAACTATCACGTTTTGAAATCATTTTTGCTATTATATATTAATGAGAAAGGTATATGATTAACTATTTCACTAATATCATGTGAGATTCGTGGTAAAGAAATCGAGCCAAACATAAACAATATGTTCCAGGCTGTTAATTATGGCACGCGCCATCGTAACTTAAATCGTAGGGCAAAGGATTAATATAATTTAATAAAAATTAAGTATTGTCTAGAATGTCTCTTTCCTCCTTATGATACACGCCAAGCGGTCGAGATCGTCGAGAAAATATTTTCGGTCGCTAGAAACAAGCGACCACAGAGAGAAGGACAGAGACAGATGACTCATTGTTTTGCTAGCGGGCCCAGTTCGGCGTGTCCGCGCGGAGACTCACCGATTACAATTGGAGCTTCTATCCGTTTGTTTTTTCTCTGTCTCGCTCTATCGAAATAACAAAAATTGAAAGAATTTTAAATCACGAACACGGTTGCCAGTTCTCCGTTTTTTTTTTGACAGACTTCGGTTTCTTGGACTAATATTCAATACTCCAGCAGATGTGGAAATCTCCAATTTTTGTCGAATTAAAATTCTTTCATTTTCTTTTATTAAATTATATTAATCATATATCTTTCTCATTAACGTAGCAAAAATGCAAATGCAAAAATGATTTCAAAACGTAAACATTGATGAGATATACAATAGTTTACGACTTTCCGTGCACTATATGTATCGCGTTCGTCGAGATGATCTGCAAGAACTCAACGTGGTCTCGGGCGTTGGGTGCAAGATCAGAATATTGGAGATCTTATGTTCGATTCTGCTTTTTTCTTTTTTAATTTTTATTTAATAAATAACATTTTATTTATTAAATTTTATTAATAAACATATTACTCCAAATATACTTTTTATAAAATTTCAAAAATTATATACGTGTACTTCAATGCTCGAAATTAGTTGCGCATTTCGAGCCGATTTCTGAAATGCTGCCTACTTTTCCTTCACAATCGCTCGACGCTTGACGGCCGAACCGTTCACGCGTGGACGTGTATCTCAAGAGTGCACAGTATAAGAAACATGCTGCGACCATATCTTCCACCAAATTGTCATGGAAATATTTTCCTTCCTACATAATATTGTATTTTCTTAATAATGGTGATTGAACATCATATTAATAACTTAATGCATTTTACTAAACGTAATGTAATTTTAAAATATTACTTTATTATTTTTATGATACATTCAGTTTCAAAGAGTTACTGAACACGTTTTTGTGCCACAGAATGTAATATAAAATTTTACTTTACCGCATCATACATCTGGTCATCTATTTGTATTTTTTTTTAGTGGAATAAACCTGTAGAATACATTTAAATGACGTATCAATAATAGAACTTCAAAGATAATAGAGGGTCTTTTTACAATAACGTGGATTTAGATACGGTGAACCTTTTCTTAATTAGTCGCTAAGGAAAAAATAATGTGATCATGATATCGATTATGTATCTTTTTTCTTAGAGTGATAAATAACAATTTTTTGTATGTATGTGTATTATATATATATATATATATATATATATATATGCATACATATTCATTTTGCGTGATGATGTATGTGTAGAAAACAACGGCGTTATACGAATCAATCAGCTGTAACCAGTATGGCCCGCGTTCACAGTATCATTGTCGCACAACAGTACTGTCAATGTAGTGTAGTGTAGTAGTGTTCTACACACAACGATATATAAATATATATATATATATATGTGTGTGTGTGTGTGTGTGTGTGCGTGTGTATGTGTATGTATATATGTGTGTATATGTGTGTATATGAATATATATGTATATATATATATATATATATATATTTATATAGTATTTTTTGTCCACAAAATAGAAAAAATGTAATAGCAGAATATTGTCTGCCTTTGATAACACAAGGTTATGGGTGCTTTATAACAAGCGACTCAGTACAATACAGTACAATATCTCATCCTTGTATTATCGAACAAGATTGTAATGATGCACCATATTGCACTGTGTCTCTTGTTGGAAGGCGCTCTAGAAGGCCAAAATTGGTTATTGTGATGTGTGTTTCTTGTTGGCACCCTATAAAGCCAGAATGAGAAAGGTTAGCATCTTTATGTTATTCGTGAAAATATCACTTTTATTTATCATACAAGTGATATGATTAAATTTATTGTTATAACAATAAATTGCGCTTTGCCTAATTATGATCCAATGTCAGAGGCGTTCATCGTGGGCTGACTATTTTTAATTTACTGCCAGAGGCGTTAATCGTGAGCTGGCTAGCTATAACAAAATGTCACAGCCATAAATCATATTTTGGCTAGTTATAACAAATATCAGAGGCGTTCATCGTGGGCTGACTATTTTTAATTTACTGCCAGAGGCGTTAATCGTGAGCTGGCTGGCTATAACAAAATGTCACAGCCGTAAATCATATTTTGGCTAGTTATAGACAAATGTCAGAGGCGTTCATCGTGGGCTGACTATATTTAATTCACTGTCAGAGGCGTTAATTGTGAGCTGGCTAATTATAACAAAATGCCACAGCCGTAAATCGTGCTTTGGCTAGTTACAGATAAATGTCAGAGGCGTTTATCGTGGACTGACTATTTTTAATTTATTGGCAGAAGCATTTCGATTATTAAATTTGGTGAAATACAATTACGGAATCAATTTATAGAATTTTGCGTCTGCAATTAAAGAAATGCAAATAGATGCATTGTCATGATGGAATCAAAAGCTAATTGCTTGACATAACCGAAACAAAGAAACTAATGAAGAAAAAAAACTGAATATCAGTAAATAGCTTCTTTGAAACCTTACAACTTTTGTCTGAAGCGTTTTTTTCTAAAAACGTTATGTAATAGCCTTAGCACAAGGATGGTCGTAATTGAATCGTAAAACGTGAATCATAGGGCAACGCATTATATTTTGGCGTACTATACATGCCGATACAAGTTCACATTCCTTTACGATTAGTTATAGTCACTTTTATATTCAGCTCCTAAATCCGGAGTCTTTTTGGACACCCTATATAATATATATGTTATACATATATATGTATATATATATATATGTATATATATATATATATATATATATATATACAACATATAATACATTACACAGTCAATAGTCACATGCATAATTTTTGCACGATGCTATACGTTTATGAAATGTATGTAAGTATATTATATTCAAAGTGTTTTAGCAAATATATACACTTACAGGTCAATGTACGTTGACTAACAGCAAGTTACAATAAGTATATTTTTACTAAATGAACACTCTGACTGTGACTTAGATATATTTTCGGATGCAACCATGTATTTGAAATACATGTATACACGTGTAATGTAATAGTACTTTTTCCTTTATTCCCAATGTCATTTTAACTTAGGATGTAACATGTATTGTCAGTACGTAAAAACATTGCACATACATATGTAACTATTCCATCTCTTTTTATTATGTTTAATGGGCCTTTTACAATTATAAGCCATAAATCAGCCATAAATAAGAAGTCAAACGCTAAAAATTGGCTGTGATTGATCAATTTTTAGCTTCTGACTTCTGATTTGTAACTAATGTGTTATTGTAGAAGGCCCATAATAAAAAGAGATAGAAGTTACTTAGCTTTTCATGCAGATATAATATAGACACAATCTATTAGTGAATATTAGAATTATATTTTATGTGCATTATGATGTGTACACACATTATAAAATATATTTCTAATTCATATTCACATATGTGTGTAGCTACTTCATCTCTTTTTGTTACGTATAACAAAAAGGTGTACTGATGTCCTCTTTTTTCTATGTTTAATAAAAAGAGATATATTTTTTTATGATCAAATATTAGTGATATATACTTTTATATTTTCAATATCAGAATATACAACGAACATAAATCAAAGCTAACGATAGTCAAACACAAATGATCAGACGTAACATCTTAAAAAAAATAATCAAATTACGAATCCTCTGATAAATCTTCATTTTATGTGTGTATATATATATATATATATATATATATATATATATATATATATATATACACACGCATTATATATATATATATTTTATACATGTATACAATTTTAATATTGCACATTTAAACACAGAGAATGCATAAACAGCTTAGCATTGATAACTTCTATCTGCAACGTATGTATATTCACACATTATAGTACATATATGCAATATTGTACAATATTGCCTTTGTGTGTATTATATTTAAGTACATCACTAATATTTTAACATGATTAACTTCTACATATTTTTATTAAACATAGCAAAAAATGGTATAGCTATGTATATTATATGTGTAATATCTATGTATAGCTAATACGTATCACATCCTGACCTAAAATGACATTGTACGACAGGAAAAATGCTATTATATAGGCCCATGTGTCAATGTACACTGTCAATACTGAAAATCTATAGTTACGTATTTTCAGTACTCGCAGTGAATATCTAAATACAGTTGTAGTATCACTTTTTCCTATGATCAATATCATTTAGGGTTGAGTCAAGATGTAACATATATTATTGTCAATATATGGACACGTGTTTCATATATATATATACATATATAAATGAATACGACATTGCACATACATAATGTAACTCTTTTTACTCTGTCTAATAAAAAGAGATAGATACTTATAGTACTTATACATTACTAATATGTCGACTATATATCTAATATAGAAAATTGTATGTACATTATACTATGATAATTCTAACATTGTTGTAACATATAACAAAACATTATTAGTGAATATAAATTATAATTATATTTTATATGTATTATAATGTACATATACACAATAATATACCCAAAATATAATTTTAATATTGCATATATCATTAATTCACTAACATGTTAATGTCTTCACTAATATGTCAATAATAGTATAATATTTTTTGTGTTATTGTGTATACACTTATATTATAATACACATAAAATATAATTGTAATTCGTATTCATGAATGTCTTTTTATATACAACATTAGAATTACATTTTATATATCATTACACATTATAATATAAAATTTTAATATTGCATAAAAATGGACGTAGAGAATATCTGCATGAATATATATATATATATATATATTTTATGATATTCATTTATGATAATATATTATCGTAACCTAAAATGGCATTGGATGTAAGAAAAAAGTGCTATTACGGTTTCGTATCGATATATCTATTAATTAAAAATCTGTATTTTATGTATATTACAGACTTTTAGTACTAGTGATATATACAGGGTGGGCCATCTATTGGTACGTTTTTAAAAATGCGATCAAATGAGCATACATTAATATTTTTTATTAATTTTTTTTTTGTTGTGAAGCTAAAAGTATCCGCGTCAAGAATGAAAAACGATTTCGTTCATGTGGCTCCCTCTACTGGCCTTACAGTATGCCATTCGGTCACCCCAATTATTAATGACATTTTGGACTACCTCGGCGCCAATTTCACTCAAAACAGTCGTAATATTGTTTTTCAAAGCTGGAATTGTCTCACACTTTGGGCCACAGCCTCAATATTCTCGGGTGTGCGCACTGTCCGAGCTCTGGGACCATTTCTGTCATCCACTAACATCCCTTTCTCACGAACTTTCCTCACCAATTTGCGTATAGCTCCTTCGGTGGGTGCTCTATCACGACCCATATTTCTTTTCAAAATTCGTACAGTTTCGGCGACACAGCACTGACTTTGAAAATAAGTTTTTAAAATTTCAAAACGCTCTTCAAGAGAAAACATGTTGTTTCGTGCCGCGGACGGTATGACTAATAAACTGTCAAAATTTCGGGTCTGTAGCTCGTTCGGTGTTGCCATACGACGAAATTCAAAAACGTACCAATAGATGGCCCACCCTGTATTAGAACACGGCCTACATTGCATGTGTATATAATACAACTAAATATGTATAATGCAACTAAATTTCTAAAGTCCGATTCTACAAATATAAGATTAACTTCAATTATGTTTATTTTTTTTTCAATTCTAAAATTGGAAAATTTTCCAAAATGAATCTTACATTGTGGGACCGACCCTAATACACGTCCCTGTTAAGATGGTAATGTAGGAAACGGAATAAAAATATCGATAATTAATCGATCGAATTTCCTGCATGATCATATTAACTTCAGAGGGCGTAAGCAGCTTATACATTGGAAATGAAAACCTGTAATATCGACCTTGATCAACTTCGGCCTTCGCTCCAGCATCCCCTTAAGACTTTTATTTTTATAAAAAAATTTTCATAGATTATTTACTTTATTTATTATTATTTTCTTATCATAATACTAAAATTTGAATAGTACAAAATGATAAAATTAATCTAAACTTTTTTTGTGTGAATACTATAAATATTTAAAATGCAATTATAAGTTTCATTGTGATGTAAGAATTGAATGTTTTGTAAATAAGAGGGAACAATATATTGTGTTAATAATAAAACAAATTAAAAGAAAAGTTGATGAGCCGAGCTGGTTAATTACAGGCGCTTGTAATTATAAATCTTTGTACACAAAAATTTAAATATTGTCAAGAGTTTTAATCAAATATTTTGTTTATTTACAGAACAATATAATCACGCAATTTGTGGATCGCAATTTGTGCATTATGTAAAACTTTACATAATACATCTTGAATATTTAAAGTTTTTATACATGAAAATTGAGATTTTTGTAATTATCTTATAATATATATACATTTCCATACGTCTCCATTAGAGCACAAATAAAAAGAATACTGTTTCTTAACAAAATTATGTTTTATACACCTTCTAAACCATCACTACATTTCTTATTTTTTATATCGCTACACTTTATTTTTACCCAGCAAACCCAGTACACATACCCAGCAAACATACCCAGCAAACGAGAATGGATTAAAATGGATTAAAATTTTTTTAATGCATACTTTAAATCCATAAAAATGAATGGATTGAAATGGATTGAATCCAAGTTGACACTAGTTTAATAATAAAAAAAAAACATTCATATTTAAGAGTTACAAATTTTATTCTTAAGATGTTTACAATAATTATATCTGAAATTAACTACTTCAAATTGATATTAAAAAACGCACCTTAGTGGGATTCGAACCTGGGATCTCTAGATTATGAGAATCTTCTACGTTATCCGCTACACCACTTCTTCAATTGGTAAATGTGTTCATTCTCTATTTCAATTACAACCAGCTAAACTAGTAACGAAATTATATAGATATAATAAAAATATCATCATTTAACAGATATAATAAAATATAAATAATTTACATTACTATGAGACAATATTGGGTAAGTGCTGAATAATCTAATCTCGCTTGGTCGATGTCGCGCGCCGCGATTGGCCTAATATTCAGGCTGTATTCGATTTGATTTGCGAGTGTTTACATTGATCGTTTATTTTACTTCTAATCAAAGAGAAACAAAAGAACATAGTCAAATTATTTTTACATTACAACTTTTTTGAACTTAGTTGGATTAAAACGAAAAATTTCCTACGTATATAATTTTGAATAATTTAAGTAGCATTTATGGTCCATTTTTAAATAAAAACTTTTTTTATTCAATTAGATTCAAAAATTGCACTTCATATTCAGAATATACTTTATATTGAATTGAGCAGTATTCACATTGAACAACAATTACTGATATTATTATTTTTGAATTTAATTGAATTAAAAAAACTTTCTATTCACAAATTCTGAATTGAGTAGTATTCATGATGTGTTGCACACACAGAAAATGCTAATATTATTTTTAGATTGAAAGGCATAGAGATATGCCTATGCAATTCGCAGCAAACGAGAATGGATTGAATTTTCCGAACAACTTAATATTGTATTATTTATAGTAACAGACAATTACGGAAGCATATTATATAAGTGTAATGGAAAAAAGAAAAAATGTTATATAAGATTTGATTAGAAATGCTTTAAAAGGTATAAACACCCAGTAAAGAGAATGAATTGAAATGGATTCAGATTTTCAGAAATCTTGATTCACGAATGTGAATCATTAAAATGAATACTTTTCAATCCTGAATTTTTATTCATTTATAGAAATTGCATGGAGCATATCTCTATGCCTTTCAATCTAAAAATAACATATGCTTTTTTCTGTGCAAAAACACACAATTGTGAATACACAACTGTTCAATCCAAAATTTTGAATAGGAAATGCAATCCAATTGCATTCAATTGAATCTAATTGAATCCAATTGAATCTAATTAAATTCAAAAAGAAGTATTCGCTATTTAAAACACGCATTTAGATAGAAAAAAATTTCAATCTATTTTAATCTATTCTCGTTTGCTGGGCAGTTGTAATAGAACATGAGATAAAAACACAACAGACTTTACGTTGCACAAAATATGAAAATGTACATTTCATCATATAGAAAAATCGAATGCGTTTGTCTCGTGTGAATATTAATCTTACTATCTTTAACGAATCAGTATTATTTCGATTTGTATATAAATATATGATATTCGTTTAGCTTTGAGACAATGGTTACACTCAAAAAGATTAGCTGTTAAATTTCCATCGTCGTAAAATAGTAACTGCCGTTAAAATGTTTCACCAAAATATTTTGTATCAGGAGACGCGGTAGTATGGTCTCTGGCCATGTTAAAAAAAAAAGTTCAAAAACAGATCTGCAAAAATGTAAATCTTTCAAAATTTAAACGATTATCTAACAATATATATTACCATGAAAAGTAACTGATATATTATTCAAGGTCCCAGTTTAAAGTAAATATACATAAAACGTATTACCAATAATGTAAACTTTTAAAAATTTTAATGATTATCTGATAATATTGTATATTACCATGACAAATAACTGATGTATTATTAAAGATGTCAGTTCAAAATGAACATACATCAAGCGTATCCTAAAAAATTTTAACCTTCAAAAATTTAAATGATTATCTAATAAAACAATACATATTACTATGACAAGTAACTCATATATGTGTATTATTAAAGGTGCCAGTTTAAAGTGAACATACATAAAGTGTATATATTATCTAAATTTGATATAATATAGGGTCCGGCAAAATGATCTCCCACATTTTGCACCGCCACTGTCCCCGAACCACTGAAGAGAGGGGGAGCTTAGTCGGTTGGTAGCTCGCGCCTTGCCATTTCAGTTGTCGTCATGAATTGGATGGGCGAGCATCGTGCCTTCGTTATCGAAACATTTATGAAAAGTAACGAATCTATGATTACGACGCAAAGAACTTTTCGTACTCACTTCGCGCTTGGTAGACATGCTCCAATTCCAGATCACAAAACAATACTGTTGTGGGTTTCAAATTTTAGAGCTACAGGTTCAGCTTTAAAAAGAAAATCAACTGGTAGACCCAGAAGTGTTCGGACACCTGAAAATGTTGCAGCTGTAAGAGAAGCAGTTGAACGATCTCCTAGCCGTATCGAAAAAAATGGTCGCCACTTGGACTCTGTAATTTTCAAAACTCAATAAAAACAAATGGCATAGCATAAATTTTCAGTTAATAAAAATAAAATCTAAATAGCCTTTACAATAGCGTTTTTATTAAAGATTAAAATGTGGGAGATCATTTTGCCGGACCCTGTATATTATCATGAAAAGTAACATATATTATTGAAGATTTATGTTCAAAACAAACATACAATACATACAGACAAGTAAAACAGATTATAATTTCATTCTAGAAAATAAGTGCAATATGTTATTCTTAGAACGTAAAAGTCGTTTATTGAGATTTGATTCGAAATTTATACTTATTATAGCCCGTACAATGAAAAATAATTGCTCGTAATTCCAGAATACTAATTTGTTAATGATTCGGAAAAAGAACATGGCCTGCTTCTAAAAAACTTTCGATGGATGGAATATTGAAATAAAAGAGTTATGAAAATGATTTAGATTAAAAGCCTACAATCTTTCTTTAGTAAAATTTCGAATTTTAGTATCACTTCCGATTTTGAGTTTATACCGTACTTTCAGCGAGTGATTTATTGATCAAAAAACGTTGCCTTATTTCTTGAAACGAGCAAGTATTAAGTAAACTCAAAATTCATAAATATAACGTTCTCGGTCAAGTACAAAGAAGCTATACAGTTTACTGATTATTTGACGTAATATATATTCACTTCGTTATAGAGCTTTTGAAAATACCGTTCTAATGTAATATTTTTCGTACTTTAAGTGTTGTAATAATTGAGGAGGAATAAAGATCTAATTACAAAATCTTGATTTTAATAAAAATTAAAATTACTACTACTTTTTCATTATACGCAAACGGGTACACATCAAATAAATTTATGTAATGTCCTTAAGAAGTTATATATTACAATGTTTCCCTATTACAATCAATATTATATAAAAAAGTTAATTTTTTGAAAAAGAGCCTAAGTAAAGTTGTGTCTTCATTCCATCCATCCTCTCGATTATTCTGTAAAAACTTCGACATTATTTCTAAGTGGACACTGAGAAACTCACCAAAGTTTTACGAGCAGGCCGCCATGTTCTTTTTCCGAGTCATTAACAAATTGGTACTCTGGAATTACGAGCAATTATTTTTCATTGTACGGGCTATAATAAGTATAAATTTCGAATCAAATCTCAATAAACGACTTTTACGTTCTAAGAATAACATATCGCATTTATTTTCAAGATGAAATTGTAATCTGTTTTACTTGTATGTATGTTCGTTATGAACTCGCACTTTCAATAACATATGAGTTACTTTTCATGATAATATATTATAATATATTAAATTTAGATAATACATATACTTTATGTATGTTCACTTTGAACTGGCATCTTCAATAATATATCAGTTACTTGTAATAATAATACATATTGTTAGCAATATATCAGTTACTTGTAATAATAATACATATTGCTAAATAATCATTAAAATTTTTAAAGGTAGAAATTTTTGAGGATGACACTTGATGTATGTTCACTTTGAACTGGCATCTTTATTAATATATCAGTTACTTGTCATAAATCATGATAATATATTATTAAATAATTATTTAAATTTTTAAAAGTTTAAATTTTTGAGGATACACTTGATGTATGTTTACTTTGAACTGGCATTTTTAATAATATATGAATTATTTGTCATAATAATATATTATTAGATAATCATTAAAATTTTTAAAAGTTTAAATGAATCAAGTTAAAAAGAACAGGCCTATTATGAATAGGCCTGCTATTACAGATCAAAAGTTGCTGCAATCGTTTTGTGGACAAAGAAATCAATAAACAGAATAATTGTACTAGTTTCATTAATTCTTCAGAAATCAGCCAGTCATCAGTGTCGTCTAAGAAATTCATTCCGAAGAAAATGATTATTCAATTAAAGGATTTATATAGCCCGATGCTGCGTTGTATTTACTGTTAGAGTTATGCCAGGAGAAAGAATTTGACTTCAGTTCAGGATCCAAAAGGAATACTACCATTTGGACTAGCAGAAAAAATAAAAGAAAATTCCAATGGAAAATATGTTGTAACTGGGTTCCGTAAAGATATTTGGTCTTAATAGAACATTTAAAACATAAGCGATCAAAATAAGAAAATCGGAAATTGTCGAAATACATAGGCATTTTATTCAGTAAAAATCTGTTTTTATGTCTATAAATAATTCATAATAAAAAGAGGTGTTAAGGGGGCAGTTGACAGAGCATTTTTACCACATTCCAAGTATCATAAAAAAAATTTAAATTTTATTATTAGAACATAACTATGCAGTTTATATTTAATCTATCAAGTTTATATTTAATACAATTAATACAATTAATTCAAGATTCAAAACATTAATAGAACAAAAAACCAAAAAACAATCAAACAAAAAAAACTAAAGAATCAGAAAAAAATATCATGGTTTACAATATCATTTATACCAGGCATTTCGGACAAAATAAAAAACATCATAAAAGACTTAAACGTAAAATTATCATATTCTAGTATCAATAAACTTGATGGAATTATAAAAGCACAAAAGGATGTTCTTCTAGTTGATTCTAAAAAGAATGTAGTGTCTAAAATACTATGTAAAGATTGCAACACGTCATACGTAGGACAAACCGGTAGACAATTAAAAATACGAATCGCAGAAAAGACATAAATAAAACCATCGGCAAGCCAACGGTTATAACAGAACACAGATTAGAATTAAATGACGAATTCGACTGGGAGAACACTAAAATAATTGATAGCGAAAGACACTTGGGAAAGAGACTCATTCTGAAATGTTAAACATTAGAATACAGAAAACGTAAAATTTAAAAATAAATAATAATTAATAATGTTAAGTCACAATTACTATAATGTAACCAATATTTAATATCATTAGTACAAATATGTACGATATTGGTGAAAAACTGTAATTATGAGTTTTTTAAAACGGTTAGTGTATTATTTGGCATGCGATTGCGTGCGTGGTTGCGGTGTTGCGTGCGTTCCAAATGAACATTACACCTTTCGACTCAATTCGGACTCTCCTCAGACAATTAAATATAATATGTCAAATAAAAATATTATGATGGAATTCCTTTGTAAGTCTCATTTGAGTCTCACCAACTTTGCAAATGCGTTGCAAAAATCTATTAAACGTTAAATTAAAAAATAATTACATAGATTGAGATAAGATTTAAAAAATTTTTCGTAGATATTCGTAGTGGGACGTATAGTGGCGTTATTTGAGGGAATAAGATTTCTATATTATTTTTCATACAAACAACGCCGCTCCCATTACGAAATCCTACTATGCAAACTAATAATTTTTAAGATTTTGTCTCAATTTATGTAGATTTTCGTGAAAGTTTTTCCGCCAGGGAAGATTACATTCTAAATTGAATTGAAATTATTTTAAACTTAATAACTTTAACAATGAGAAATTAACTTATAATTGTTAAATGAATAAAAAAGATTAAAATATTGAAAAAATTATATTAGGCGTACAAATAAGTTTCCGCCGTTTGACAAAAGACTGCGCCACTAACAAGCTATGATTAAAATTGTCTGATGTAAAACATTATATCGTAAGGTTGGACATCTGTCAACAACATAACCTTGAAATACTAGCGATTTTGTATCAGCATCATATATTTTTTTTTGTGCGATAATGCCGAGTTTTGAGCCAAATAAGCATCATTTGCGGGAACTTTTGATTTACTTCTTTAATTTGAAGAAATCTGCAGCTAAGGCTCATCGATTGCTTGTAGAAGCATATGGTGAGGCTGCTTTAAATGAGAGAAGTTGTCGTGAATGGTTTCAAAAATTTAAGAACGGTGAATTTGACGTCGAAGACAAAGAACGTAGCAGAAGGCCGAAAGTGTACGAAGACGCGGAATTGGAAGCATTATTGAATGAAGATTCGTGCCAAACGCAAGAAGAACTTTCACTTACATTTTGACTTACATCAATAAAACATTATGTATCGTTCTTTCACAATAAATGCTTAATTTTTGATAAAAAACGGCGGAAACTTATTTGTACACCTAATAATTGCCACGTACGTTGGTATTATATCACTTTCCCTAAATGACTATAATATTTATGCAATAGTTAGTATACATAATCTACTTATTTTAGAACTTATAATGCTCCAGAATTATAATTTACATAAATGTGTTTATAGAATTAAAATATATATTCTATAGTTGATATTATTCCTCCAATAAAGTTTGTATTACCTTTACTTATTAGTTATTGCAACTATTCAAATGTAACAATCGTTGCAACCCTTCATCTATAATAGCAGTAACTGTAGTTCATGTTAATATATTAACATTAATTATAGCATTTTAAAGTTAGTACTATTAAAATCGAATGATTGCAACTAATAGGCAAAGGTTGAACAAGCTTTGTACGAAGAATAACATTAATTATAGCATTTTAACTTAATAAAGTTGTTGCTAAAATTGAATAGTTACAATAACTAAGTAAAAGTTACACAAGACTTGCGGGAAGAATAACATTAAATAAAGAATTTTACATTACTAAAGTTACTGCTACTAAAGTTGAATGGTTACAACAACTAACAGATAAAAGTGACACAAGTTTCATGGGAAGAATAACATTAAATATAGAATTTTATATTTCTAAAGTCATTATGCTACTAAAGTTGAATGGTTATGATAACTAATAGGTACAGGCACAATCTTCGCACAAACTTCGTGTGAAAAATAACAGTAACTATAGCATTTTAATTTTTTAAAGTTGTTGTTACTAACGTTGAATATTTACAACAACTAATAGGTAAAAGTTACATAAGCTTTCTGAAAAGAATAATACTAAACCAGAATGCATCTACAAACTTACATATCCGGAAATATATACTGAGAAAAAAAAGATTGAAATAACCATAATTTAACTATATAATTTGTAGTTATTTTTTGTCATCATTTTTGCAACCATAAATTTATAATTGTTTTAACCATATGAATTATAGTAACCTAAATACTAAATTATGATCATAACGACCATAATATGTATTCATTCAACTACATTGTATAGTTGTCTTACACATAAATCGTGCTTGCATATAATAAATTATACTATAGCGTGGCCTGCGCATCCGCGTGGAGGTGCCTTTCATGGTCATACCTCACAATTAAATTGGAAAACAGATGATGACCTGGGAGCAATATAGGATACTTTGCCGAGAAGAATTGATGCCTTGAAACGTCCTCCTTCACTTAAGACTCCCGCATCTACAAATGGATTTAATTTTAATATGCGACTCCCTCTGCTTACGAGTCCCTGTTTGACCAATAATTTCAGTTCTTTTACAAAGTGTTTACCCTGTATGAGTTTTATCAAGAGCAGGGTTACCTAAGCTTGTTTTTCCTAGATAATAGGCTCAATCGCATCTATGACATTTTTAGCAGATGCTTGCGGACCTTTGACTGCATTTATTGCCCGTATTGTGTTTCTTGAAAACTTGGTGATATATATGACAACTCGAATGAGCTTAACTTAGAGTATCGTGTAAAAGTCAAAATCTTGGCTAGTTATTGCAGTTGCTACGATAGCCTTTGTTTTTCTTCCAGGCATCATTGGAACTGGTATTGAATGAATTTTGTGGCCAGCTTTTCATGTCCTGAATTAACCAGGATGGTTCTGTCCACCAGATTTTCAACGTTATCAAAGCATTGGGCATAACACCTCTAGACAGAGGGTCCGCTGGATTGTCCTGACTCCTAACATGTCGCCAATATTGAACTGATGTTAGTTGCTGGATTTCCCCTATTCGATTGGCAACAAATGGGCCATCCAAGGATATCCATGAGCAACTGCAAGATTGAAGTTATGCTAAGACAATAGTTGAGTCCACAGCCACATTGCATTTATCTTACAGGACAAACAGCTTGAGACTTTGTGCATTAACTGCGCTAATAACAAAGCCACGCATAACTCCAATCAAGGCAGCGATATGCTTTTCAGGGATGCTACTCTAGATTTGGAGCACAGCAAGTTTGCTGAGTGCTCTCCATTGGTGGCGGATGAATTGCAGGTAAATGCAAACTCCGTATGCACATTCACTCGCGTCCGAAAAGCCATGTAACTCCAAACGTGAATGCTGCATAGACGATACGGCGAGTCTTGGAATGCTTCAACCCTTGTTCGAATTCATACCGCTTTCACTTCGTATGGCAACTTAATGGAATAGATTCATCCCAATCCGATTTGAGTCTCCAGAGTTCCTGCATTATAATTTTAGCTACTACGATTACTGAGCTTAGCAATCCAAGAGGGTCAAAATATAGTGGTAAAATGCTTCTTTTAGTTTATTCACTAAAAGAAGCATTTTAGCACGGATAGCATTATGTTTTTCTAATAATGTAAATAGCATATAGTTTTTCTAATAATGAAAGATGACCAATGCTAGTAAATTTAAACGAATCCGATGAGTAGTCCCATGTAAGGGCCAAAGCTCTCATTTCTATACTCTTATCTGTTGATAAACTGAATTCTCGATTAAGGTATCCATTTTGGTCATCACGGAGAGACGGCTTGTTGAAGGACCATTTTCACAATTCAAATTTTCCCTCATGCAGCAGTTGAATCAATTCGCTTTTTATCCACGATACTTCTTCTGGTGTCTGCACCCGAAACAAGATCATCAACGTAGAAGTCTCGTAGTGCGTTCTTGGATGCCACTGGGTACTGTACAGAATGATCCTAATTTCCTTAATATTCTAATTGCCAGAAATGATGCCAATGAAGTGCCATACGTGACGGTCATTAGTTCATAGGTCTTTATAGGCTGATCAATCTCGTTTCTCCACACAATGCATTGTAATAAAATTTGATCTGGCTTAACCAAAACCTATCTGTACATTTTGGTTATACCAACAGTAATTGTTGTCCTGAAGCAACGGAATCTTATTAAGATAGAGAATAGATCCTCTTACAGTGTTGAACCCACCATTAAAGCGTCGTTCAGAGAAAACCCAGTACTAGTTTTGGATGATTCATCGAATACCACTCAAAGTTTGGTAGTGATACTCGCTTCATTTTTTACATGATGCGGCAAATAAAATGAGGAAGGGCTTGTTGCTGATTGCAGATTTCACCTCAATGCGCGATACTCTTCTATAAAATCCCTGTACTCGTTGCGTAGGTTCGATTGGGATATTAGTCTTCTCTCTAAACTTTGAAACGCCTTATAGCGACTTCACGTGATTCTGCTAAGTTAACCAGGATGTCTTGCTTGATAGACAAATTTACTATATAGCGTCCTTCGTTATTGTGCTTTACTTTTGTTTCGAGGTATAACTCTTCGCACACTCGCTCTTCTTTCGACCGCTGAGGGGCCGCAATATTGTGTTCGACTTCTCAAAATCTATTTAGCAATTGGCTCAGATTATCCGATACAATTGCATGACAATTTATACTCGACATTGAATTGATGGTAACATTTGGAGTGCAGCCCGAAATTACTCATCCAAAATATATATAAATTTGTTTTTTTGTAAAATTGACTGAGTTTTAGACTACTTAATTTGATCTGCACAAAGGGTTGTCCAAAATATCTCCGCGCCAATTAACATATCAATATTGGCCGGTATATGGAAATTGGGATCTGCCAACTTTGTTTTTTGGTATCGTTACATTGTGAATGGGCACCGATTGCTGTGGCAACCGTTGAGTTATTTTTGGTAATACTACATTCTATGTTCTCTTGATAATTACTGAAACGTGACTTAATGTTTATGCTAATGACCTTACTTGTGTGAATTATTCCCTCCATAACTCTAGCCATCGATACGGTAAGTGATCTCTCTTCAAGCTTCAATCGTAACAAATTTTTGATCGTTACAAATTTCATTTGATCCATTATCGAGCAAGGTTCGACATGGGTGAGCTTGATTATTTGCATCATAAACGTGAACAACCGCTGTCGAAAGCAATATACTCAAGAGAGATGACTTAAAACATACTGGGTGGAGGAATTAAACTGTTAGATTGTTTGGAATCTGTTATTGAGGTTGAAATTTGCTCTGAGTTACCGATATTAGAAACATGAAGCAAGGTGTTGTGTTTTTTATTGCACTTGCGATAAGAAATAGATATATTACATACTAGACATACATAATTTAGCTTGATGAGGATCTTAAGCAATTGAGGCAAAGATGTCTTTTTTATTACCTTCATCCTTTGTTCTACCGGCAATTTAACAAATTTTTCACAATGATATAATTGATGATCTTCTTTGCATAATGAGCATGTAAAATTACTTGTAACAATATTTGCGATTGACGGATTTTAAGACTTACTCACTTGGCTGATACTAGCCCTACTGTTTATTACTTCTAATGCCTAACATCACCTTGACAAGAATTCGGTGAGTGTTTTTAGATCCGGAAGATTAGCATCTATTGTGGTTGTCTCCCATGCCTTGTTAGTAGCTGCATCCAGCTTGGAGACAATTATATAAATAAGCAAGTCATCCCACGAGTCGGTCTTTTTATCGCCTTTAGCGCCCTTACGAGTATGGTATCCAGCAATTCGCGCAAGGCTATATGATTTTCCTTGCTAACAATTGTTTCGAAAATGCTTCTGATATGCCTCTGAACTATCCATTTTTTTATTGTCGAAGTGCTCCTTTACAGCTGCTCATGCTTCGTCGTTATCAGTGGTGGTCTCAATGGATTTTTATCACCTCAATTGCTTTGTCCTTTAAGGATGACCTTAAATAATGGAATTTCTCTATATAGAGGTCAAACTATTGGAATGAATTAATTTTTCAAAGATATCGTAATACAAATACCAGTATTCGTAAGAAAATACTGGTAAATCTATTTTGGGAAGATGCACGTGGTTTTCTTTGGAATTAGCTGAGCAATTAATTTCGGGGTTGCCTGCATTACCGATTGTTCAAATCGTTCATGCACAGCATCAAATCATGCCATAAAGGCAAAATACAAACTTTCAAAATCTTTGCTGCATTTGTTATGCTAGAATAGCCTCTTTGTCAGCATCTGAATCTGCGTTTTCGAGAGTTTCTATTATGGATTGAGTCGCGTCAAACTGTGTCCTAGTTGTGCCAACTTTCGTTTGCGTTCCATAATTTCATGCTTCGATCCCTGCTTAATTCGGAATCCTTTTATAAAAGTTTTTAGGTGTGTGTCTGCTGCTTTTATGTGAGTTCTTTTGCTTCTTGCTTTCGTTAGCGTGAGTGTAGCTATTGCAAATAAAAAGTTAACTCTTATACATACTATTTGGGGGTTATGACAATACATGAATCTGCTGACTCAAATCCTTTGTCGATGCTTACCGTATGCTACAACTTATGTCTCGATTTCTACAGACAACCACGCGACAGATAATGACAATATACTTATGACTTGAATGATTCTTATTTTGACTAGATTATTACTCAACTTATATCGACGAATAATCATGTTATGGATTTGAATATGTTTTATCTTTTTTCATTTAATGATAGAATTCCGTGATTTATAATACCTGCAGCTATTCACAGAATCTGGCTCGAAGAACCATGTTTGCGATAGATCTTGCAAATGTGCACGCGAATTTTCTCATTTAGTTTTGTGGCCACCTTTGATGTGTTTCTTCTCGATTTATGAGGGTTACTTAGAGATTAACTAGGAAGCGAGAAGCTTTCTGAATACGTCCATTTATTGTATATCGCCATATAGAAGAAAATAAACCATGACTTAACCGAAAAACGGTCTACTTAACGTACAAAATAAAAAATCTTGCTGCTACACTCAACGCACGGACATGAACTCATAGGCAAGCATCCGCGGAAAAAAAATAGGGCGGTTCATAGACATCGGCATGATAAGAGCAACCATGTAAACTTATTATAAGGAACACAATAAATTACTTCGCGAATGCTGATTATAACCAGCGTTCTTCTATACGGATCACTTTGTGGATGCCAGACATAGCCGGTGTTAAGAGCAAAAGGATTAAATTCAAAAGAATTCTTTGTAAAGAAGATCTAGAATTCTATTTTATATATATGTATTTATTCTATTATACATATATACAGGACAGTAATTCTGTTCACTTAGAATGTTTCACTATTTTTAGAGATATGAAATAATATATTTATTGAAGTTGATAGCATCAAGAGGGGTACAATATTATTATAGTAATAGTTTTTCTATTGGAGGCGCTTCGAAGATTTCAAGATCACCATTTTTTTAAATGGAATTGTATAATTTTTTTTACACAATATGAATTCTCCAATTATTCTGTATATAAAACTATTAAATTAGTGGTATCAAAAAGCCAATAATTTACGAGATATTTTCTACTTTATTCTGGCATACACATATATTGACATGAAATATAAAATAGCTTGAAAATTATAATATTTTTTGTAATCCTTAATACTTTTATGAACAGAATAATGAGGTGAATCAAATGATGGAAAGAAAACACATAGTTACATATTTAAAAAATTATTCTTTTGCATACATATTTTTTTTAAGCAATTATATGTTTTCTCTCCATTGATTTATATCAATACTCTGTTCATAAAAGTATTAAGATACAATTATAAAAAGATTAATTGTTTATGAGTTATTAAATATTTTACGTCAACATATGCCAGAATAAAGTATAAAATATCTCGTAAATTATTGGTTTCTTGATATTCTATCTCAATAATTTTATATGTAGAATAGATGATATAATATAAGATATAAGATATAAGATATATGCAGAATAATTAGAGGAATCATTGTGTAAAAAAATCATACAATTCCATTTAAAAAAGTGGAAGTGACCTTGATAAAGCTTCTCCGAAGCTCTATCCGTAGACAAACTATTAGTAGTATATTATATCCTCTTGATGTTATACAACTTCAATAAATATATTATTACATATTTTTAAAAAAGCGGAAATATTTTAAGTGGACAGAGTTATTGCCTCACTCTGTATGTATATATATATATATATATATATATATATATATATATCTATATATATATATATAATATATATATATATATATACATATATATACATACGTTTATTACATACTTTTATACTTTTATTTAAAAGAGGATACCTCATAGATAAAATTATATCCAAAGTAATAATAATGTACTAAGTCAAATTTTATCTTTGTCTGCTGTATTTGCAATATAAACTGCTGTTACGTCCTACAGACATCACGATTCTTTACTTCGACTCCACGTCGCGACTATGATTGGCGTCGCGAGACTCGAGCGGAGCCTTCTGATAATGGTTTAACTGAAAAGAGGGACCGGACAAGCTCCGCGAAAACGGCAATCAACCTGAAAGGAATAACAACCTTATTGCAGGTTCAAAAAATGACAAGATTGCAAAAGATATTATAAATGCACCGAAGTTACACAATAGTAAAAATCCAAGCTTTATCGTCCCAGACTGACCAACAATTTCATCTTAGGAAAACACGTCTCGCTTAAAAAATCATAAAACGCATGAGATAACTTCTCACAGTAGCGTTATTTAAAATCAGACTCGCAACTGACAATGATTGCCCTGCACGCAAAACTAGTTGTGCACGGTAATCATCTGTTTACCTAGCCATATTTTCCGCGAGGATAACAGAATTCGTCATCCATCTGGAGCAATCTTGCCTCTTTAAAGAAAAACGTAAATCACTTCTTTTCTTCTCAAAACTCCTCTAACGATGCACTTTAGATTAACAATGATAGGATGCTATAAAAATCGTAAATCTCGCGTGACATTGCAACTAACTATTGCATCCTAGACAAAGGGCACAACACCTATTTTCGGGGTATAAATAGAGGTCCCGCGGAAGCGCAGAACGTCAGTACAAAAGTCAAATTCACCCGGTTCACGTTGGTACAGTTTACGTCAGTGAAGTTCACGAGTGCATTAAATCATTATCGGGATCAGTTGTGGTCAGTGCGGAAATCAGCCTACGAGAACCCGCGATAGTCATGCCAGTTAGCGTTTTTTACACAAGTGCAAAGAGAAAAAGAATAAATTGTGGGCAGCAATCGTCATTGCGATCACCCAGCCATTCGCCACTGCGACTGCCCTTCTGGCGCTCTCCGTGGACAGCGGACTTCCTCGTTCATATATCAACCGATAGCTACCCGAGATTTCCAGGAGGAGGACCCACCAGCTAATCAGTTGTGGCGTTGCGAGCGTTAGTTGCGGCGCTGCGAACGTTAGCTGCGGCGCTGCGCGCGTCCGTCGCGACGCTGATACGGTCGTTCTTTCCATGACTCTTCCCATTCTCTCTCCGGCGTCATGGCGTGCCGCATGCAGACCTCGTGTAAGTCTCTGCGATAGTCAGTAAGTTAGAACTCGGACGTTAAAGCTCCGAATTACTTTGTGTATTCCGCGAGGCCGATACCGATCATTATTCATGTCCGCGATAATTATTAGCGTCGTCAGATAAATTCTTAGAGTGTATTTTCATAGTTGTAGTATTGTAACTCTGTGACACGATGCCGGTATCCGAGCCGACTTACACGCGCAATCACGTCTCTACTTTCTAATCAACATTTGTATTCAGTATTTAGTTAATTAGGCATTAAGTGTGTATTAAAACGCCTCATGGCATAAAATCAGAAGCAGTGCGTAGCGCTCATTCTCAACCTAACTTTTTCCCGCCATACGTCCTTCGCCGTGGTTGGTAACCACCGGCGCCATATTGCGTAGCACGCGATCCAATAGCCACACAGTAAGTCGCCTCTGCCATTCCTTCCGGTTCATCCACATGAAAACAAACATATATACACACTTATATGCGTTTCTAACGAAACATATATATATTTTATCCTTCGGTTATATATAGTCGGTTATATAGTGCGCGCTAGTACGTCAATTAGAAAACGAATCCCTTATCAGGAGGAGTAGGCGGAATCGTCCGCATGGCCAAGCCACAACCGTGCCGCCACAACCGATGACCGTTATTTTGAGATCCCCTACTTGCCAGTATCAGATCAGATACAACCGTTAGATCTCACCTCTCCCCCTGTCATCGATCCCGCCATCCAAGAAATCTTGAATTATTCCCCTCCTTCTCTCGAGGAACGATTTCCTCTCCCTCCTTCCCTCGAAGAAGGATTATCTCTCCCTTCTCTTTTAAATCAGCTCCTAACTCATTCTCAATCGGATCTCGAGCCGATCGATTGGGATCGGTTATTTAGACTGTATTCGTCCTCTTCCAATGAAGGGGATAGAATAGTTACGATCTATATCCCAGGCAACCACACCCCTTACACCGTCTTGTACAAGCATCCCGATGTGCTCCTGCACCACTTTCCTCGCCTGCAATACCCAATAACCTTTTCCTTTTCTCACACACACACACACACACACACACACACACGCGCGCGCGCGCGCGCGCGCGCGCACACACACACCTCCATAACTTATTTCTTACTCAACCACATTACACAAAAATCGATTGTAATTACACGTACAAGAATAAGTTTTCTTATTTTTATATAAAAAAATATATGTATAAATATCTTATATAACCTTAATTTTCTTTTTTTCATTAATAAATGTAAATCAGTTATATTTTCCTAGCTGCCATTTATTGGAATCACCTCTCGCATTGTTTCCCTTTAAACGTCTGAGAGGTCCCGGATCAAAAGGATTAAGTTCCTTGATCCAAAAAGTAGGACCGACGTTCGCACTGTCCCTCGGATAGATGTCATAGCGTCCTTTCGGGACGTTGATTCATATTCCGGGACGGAAAAGGTGCGTGCGATTTACAGGCATTCGCTCTGTGTGTATACCTATGAGATTGAGCCATCCTTCCATATTCTCTCCATTTTCTTTCATTGTCTTCTTCATTGAATTTCTAAGGGTTCGGACGTAACACTGCAAAATCTAATTGAAATAAATAATTTAATGAGCGTTAAATATATATGCTAACATTATTAACAGTTCGGATACATAAATTTTATTAAACGTATGAGTGAACGTAAATTTAAGATATTGTTATAAAATATCAATTATGTTACATTGTCGCAGTTATCAAAGAGCAACCCTGTCTCTTACATTTAATGATATTCCATTATTTTTAACTTCAATATGTGTCAAAATCAATTAATTTTTTAGTTTCAAAGTACAGCATTCATATTAATACATGAACTTAGTAAATAATAAATTAAATTTGAATCAAATTTAATACATTTTCAAGAGTTATTTAACTACAATGTTTTAGTTTAACGACATGAGATAGAAGCAAGGTCGACATATAGAAATTATTAAAAAATAAACAACTCAAAGTATTTATAATACAACACTATGAATTTTACACATTGTATTCTTTTATATGTATTCTTAAGATATTACATACATATCAACACCAATTATAAAACTTTTAGCAATTATTTTCAATATGCCAAAATGCATTGAGTATACTTTACAGAATATTTATTAGCGTGATAGTAAAATGTAGATGATAGTAAAATTAACATGATGTATGACAGTATGATAGCAGAATATTGATAGTATAAAATAATTTTCAAAAACTCACTTTTATTATATAAAATAAACAATAATTTTTAAAATTTTTTCTAGCTTATCCTTATCTGTGACATTAGAATGTGTGTATAAGTATCCTAAAATATATAGAGGAATAACACAATTGTTATGTAATGTCCTAATTTTGTACACAATCATTCCATGAAATTTAGGTAGGTGTTCGAATTTTGAGATCTAGTAAAATTACGCATAAGACAGTTAAAATTTTATATAAAATTTTGTAATTATTTATCTGTTTACGTAAATCCTCATCGAGATTATAATTAGACAATTTGTGAAGAATTGCTACTGTCTCATTTATCTGAAATTATATTAACATTAAACGAAGGTTGTAGTAAAACTGAAAACTTTGTGTTCAATGAATAAGATTTTGTCATTTCAAATAAAACTTTGGCATGTGTAATTTCATTGCTGTTTGTGCTTATTATTCTAATTATAAATAATTATTAATGCTTTTGATCTAATGTAACTATACCTTAAAGTAAACAGTTTGACATACGTAGTTTAACCTGAGAAATAAAATGCTATTCAAAACGAAATTAAAATATGTATATAATTCCATCATAGTATATAACGAAATATCCATATTCTCTGATAATTTCCAAATAAGTGATTAATAGACAAAACGATGAAGCTTTAGAAAAGTATCATATCATTTGTATTAACATTTGTACTTTGAATATTACGTTTAGTTTGCGTGATATAAGGCACAGTTGTAGGTGGACGTGCCTATAAATAAATTATAATTGTTATAATTAATCAAACCGAGAGAAAAAAGTACTAGCAAAATATATTTTTAAAATCGTAGAATTTTTAACGCAGAATTCAATATAAATTTATAAATTATAATGTTATAACATACATATTTCAGATAAAAGAAACGATTTCAAGGGTGACATACTTGTTTAAATATTTTTTGAATATATTATTTGTTACATTGTTTCTTTTTTTTGTTTCTGTAAACACCTAAAAAATATTAGGTTGACAATTTAAGGGTGTATTAGATGTACAGTCCCTACAAAAACTGAATTTGGAAGTACGTTTAATATTTGCAAACCAATCAAATTCTATTGCATTTTTATTCATTATTATTGTTATATCAAGGAAATTTAATCTCCCCCCCTTCCCCAACTTCTAGTATGAACTTAATTCTTGAATACATTGAGTTAAAACTATCAAGAATTTTATTAATAGAATCATACGTGAATACCATTGCAATATCATCCATATATCTCACAAAGGCAATTCAATTTTTAAGCCTTCCAATGCTTTATTTTCTAAATATTCTAAAACTAAATCTGCCATAATGGGACACAGCAGAGAACCCATGGGAGTGCCGAATATCTGTAAATGTTGATGTAAAAAATAAAATATGTCGAATCAATTGCACTACGGTAATAAATTCTTTTTTCAGAATTTTCTGCCAATGTATTTCCATTTTCTCTCCAAACATTTGTTGGTCAATTCCACCGGAACAAGGTTCCGTTGGTGAACAAGGAACGTTTAATGATATCAAAGCATGTTCATCTTCTAAAAATTTTCCATTTAATCGTTTTACTAACATAAAACTATTGTCAATATGGCTCTGCGGTTTGAGAACGTATTGACCAATCAAATCCTGTAGGAACGCAGTTAAAGGATACAAAAGATTATCCACATATGAGATGATTATTCTAAATTGTGATCCTGTTTTGTGAATCTTAGGGAACGCATAAGCTCTCGGTAATGTTCCATCATTGCAATGCAGTTTTTTGTATGTTTTGTTATCTATGTATTCTTTATTTTCCCACTTTTTTAATGCGTATCTGATTTCCATCTGGATAACATATTGTGACGATTATATATTTTATATTGTTTCATTTTATATTCTTTTTGATAACGAAAATGTGCATCTTGTATTCGTACTTTTTATAATGGACTTGCGTTTTGAATAACTGTGTTGATTTATGGAAAAAGAGAATGAATAATAAGTGGAGAAGGAGAAGGAGAATAAGTAATATGAGAAATAAGTAGTCATTGAACTCATTATATTGTCTGATGATAATTATGCCTATTGTACTCTTTGGTTAGTCACTTGGCTAAATAGCGGAGAGATAGAAATTAGACTTCTCCCAATCAGATAGTAGGGAGGTACTCATCCTCGGTCACATAGAGCATAATTTTAACTTTATTCAACATTTTTCTACACATTTATTATGATGTTATACGAATTGGCTGAAGATGATTTGAAGGAAACCGAAACGTCCTAAGAAGTCTATATTGGAGAAGTCATTGTTTTTAATATATTATGTGAATTTTTTAAGATTGTTATATAAATTCTCGCGCTGTGTAACATTCTCATTGTCCGTACATTATTTGATAGTTTTTACAATAAGTTATGTTACAATATGAAATAATTTTTCAATATTTTCTCTCCTATATGTTTAAACATGAATGATCTCAACTACTGTTAAATTACTAATTTGTTTTCTTTTTTATGTTTTAATATTTTAATGTATGAGATACCTAAGAGTCAGGAGTAGAAATTGTTATAAGGAGTTGTTTTTCGGCAGAGACTGGTTTCCTTCCAGGCGATGCATTCTTATATCTTTTAATCTTGGCCCGATTAATTGTATCACTACTTCAAATGTTTCCGGATACATTCTGATATAAAACTGCTGTAATTTCTTGACAATGCTTTGAATTGATAAATAAAAACTGAATATGTAAAATAAGAATATATACAGATTATTTATTTAGGTATTTTAAAACGATCAATTGAGTTGAACAAAAAATATGTATGGAAATATTCACACTCGTCAAAAATGTTTTTTGAATAAATGTTTTTTGCGCCTTGTGTATCCAGGGATAACTCTCTTAACAAAATCTGTTATTTTTTCTTGTACAACTGTTTCTCCAAGTGTTTCATCCACTATTAAAATAGAAAATTTATATAAAATTTCTCATTCCTGGTTAGTGCTTAAACTGTCCTCATATTTCTCGTCACTACAATTATCATCAGAACTGCTACTGGATAATTCATTACTGTCATTTTCATTAAAGTCATGAATTAATAATACTGACAGTGCAATTTATTGTGGTGGAATCTATTTTGATTTCATGTTTTATGCGTTTAACATCGTTCCGTTTCAAAGTGTGTACATGATGAAACAAAACGTAGCCAATGTGCTAAGCATTGGTTATGCAAACGATGCGTGCTATGCGTGAAACGAAACGCAATCAGTGTTTCCAGATTCGAAACAACTTTATATAAAAAACAAATAAGTATTATTCAGGCGACAATAGGTAATTTTTCAAATGTCTTTGAAGCAAATTATAAGTTTAAGGAAAAAATAGATTTTAATACGTAGGCTGCTGGAAAAATTTCTGCAATCTAATATTTCCAGTGGCGCCAACGTTCTGCTACTATCATATCCATAAAATTAGGTTTTTAACCTATAATTTAGTTGATAGTTGTACCCAAACCAACTAGTTTTGTTTGCATAGTATTTTAAAAGAAGTTATTTTGTGAGAAAGTGGAAATTTCGCGTGAAAATGTTCGGGTAATGATTTTTTATGATTACAAATGTAATCTAACTCCAAAACAATGCATCGATCGACTTTTGGGAATGAAGCACCATCCAATAGGACTGTTTATAATTGATTTGCCGAATTCCAGCGTGGATGTACTTTTCTTTGTGACGACTTCCGTTAAGATCGTCCATCCACGTCTGTTGTTGCCTAATATTGATGCTGTGCGTGAAATGATTGAGCGAGACCGGCATATGACATATCGCGAGATTCAGGCATCCTTAGGCATTGACATGAAAGCAATACATATGATTTTGCATGATCACTTGAGCGTACCGAAACTTTGCAGTCGTTGGATCCCACACAATTTGACTGAAGCTCAAATAGCCTCATGTTAAATGGAGCAAAGAAATGCTCAAAAAATTCAACCGAGGTCGGTCAAATTTGGTCTACAATATTGTTACTGGGGACGAAACATGGATTTATTCGTATGAGCCGAAAGTAAACAACAACTGTTTCGGTATTTCAAAATGAACCGAAACCAACAAAAGTTGTTGGTTCACGCAGTGCTGCCAAGCAAATGATTGCTTGTTTCTTCAGTTACCAGACATGTGGCAACCGTGGCTTTAGAGAATCGAAGGACTGTAAATACTGATTAGTATACAATAATTTGTTTGTCATAAATGAATTGCGTAGAATAAATCGAAATCATCGAAGCATCATCCTTCATCATGACAACTGTCACACAGCATGTCAAACCGTTGATATTTTATCCAATAAAAATGTCGGACTGATGACTCATTGTTCGTGTTCACCTGATTTATCAATGACTTTTTTTTGTTCCCAAACAAGAAGATGGTGAGCGATTTGAGTCGCCTGAAGCAGCTGTTGAAACATTTCGTATACTGATTTCTGAGGTTACAGCCTCAGAGTGGAAAAAATGCTTCGAAAAGTGTATGCAAAAATGTATCGATCTTAAAGGCGAATACTTCGAAAAACAATAAAGCCATTTATCGAATTTTACATGGTTTTTTTTTATATTGTTTGCAGAAATTTTTTCAGCTACGTATAGGACAACTTCACAGCCTTATGCTGGAAAATAGACAAAAATTAATTGAAACTCAATTAAATAGCTTAATCAATTTCTTATCTAATAGAATGCTCAGAAATGATATTTGAATATGCAATAGAGTTAGAAACTATTGACAGACGCTATTTTATTGGAATGCTGAGAGTAATCCATCCTAAAACACTCACGCCTAAAGAATTGTTCAATAACTTAAAAGAAACTCGTTATGTGATAAATAATAAACAATTGCCTGTATCTTTGGAACTCGATCAATTTACTAATTTAATCGATGTTAGTGATATAAATATACAATAAATATACAGAGAGCAAAAAGTATTCGTACAAGGAAATTTTTTATAAAAAAAGTTTTATTTATAAAAAATAAATATTAATTAGTAATTTTATACAATGAATACATTTTGTTCTAACATAACAAATAAGCTTCGCATATATTCCTGATTTTCGAAGCTAAAATCTCATCTGTATGAAGCATTCTTTTTGAGCATTCAAACAATGTTTAATTTTCGCTTATTTTTCAGATGATATATTTTGTATAATTAATACACATCTTTTTGATATATATAATTTTAAGAAACATATAGTCTATTTTATTCTTTATGAATAAATTGTTAATTATCCAACTAAAAATGATCGTCAATTAAACATTAAATCGACATTAAATTGATATTGAAGTCATCATATTTATGTTGATTCGACATCAATTCAATGACTCATTTTTTACTGAACAATATTTACTTTTTAAAAATAAAGTTTTTTAAAAAAATATTTTCTCTATACAAATACTTTTTGTATTACACTCACTGTATTTTATAAGAATCATCGTTTGATTTATGTTGTTGTGTGAAATATACCTTTAATCAAACAAAACAACTTTATATCATGTAATTCCGTTACCAATCAAGCAGAACGAGAGGGACATTTATGCATTCATAAATCTTACTTATTTAGGTATAATTATATTTATTTAGGTCTTAATTCTGATAAACAGCTGTATATTCACTTAACAGAATACGTAGCTTTCACGTAAGTGCAAGAAAATTAACAATGTAATGATCTTGCTATATCAAATTTCAGCGATTTATAATTGCGAATTATTAAAATCAGCAAAATTAAAGAACATATTAAAAGAATGCGATGTTCGAGTCATAAGAATTCATAACTATTTGGTATTAATTGAAAATCACGAAAAAAAAAATTCTTGATTATACACAGCTCCTCGAGATTCTTCATATTTTATATGTAATGAGAATAAGTTGTGATTAACACAATTGTATTCAACCGGACTTATTAGGCTTTCTGCGAATTGTGATGCTATTTCTGATAATGCATTGTTACGTAGTCAAACGAGCGCTATAAATACTGACAAAAAAGACTATATTCCCCCTGATATTAAACTTAATACTAATAAATTATGCGAGGACCTTAAAGTATTAATGTAAATATCTCAGATATCCACTTATTAAATATTGGTAAAACGTCTAATTTAGATATGTATTAAGAAGAGCGAGCTCCACTTTAGACGAAATTTATAAAGAAGCGGAAGAGTTAAGCAAATCATCGTATTAAACTCTTTATCATCTTTATCTCTTTATTATTTTAAACTCTATATCATAAAATTATAGGATAGTTTTATTATTATACATTCTGTCAAAAAAGTACCGGGAATTGGTCAATAAAACACAAAATAGTTATTATTCATTCAAATTTATTGTATCGCCTTCAAAGTAGGCTCCTTTCGAAATAATACATTTATGCCAACGAATAATCCAATCATCAAAACATTTTTTAAACGCATTTTCCGGAATCGACTTCAGTTCTCGCCGCGAATTCTCTTTTATGTCTTCTATCGACTGAAAACGAGTGCCTCGAAGTGGTAATTTGAGTTTTGGAAAGAGAAAAAAGTCAGCCGGAGCCATATCTAGTGAATACGGTGGTTGTTCGATGATATTTGTTGAATTTTTGGTCAGAAATTCGTTCACAATGATAGCCTTGTGAGATGGTGCGTTATCATGGTGCAAAATCCATGAGTTTGTTTTCCACAAATCTGACCTTTTTCGACGAATTTGCTCTCTCAAACGCCGCATAACACCCAGATAATATTCTTTATTTACCGTCTGACCTTCTGGCAAAAATTCCGAGTGCACAACACCACGACAATCAAAGAAAATCGATGTTAACTTCAGTTGAAGATGTTGATGGCCGACCAGAGCGAGGCAAATCTTTCACCACATCTCGACCGCTTTTCAATGCACTGTACCATTCATATGCACGTGTTTTTGATAAAGTCGATTCACCGTAAGCCTTCTGTAACATCTTCAGCGATTCGGCACACGAAATTCCATTTGCAATACAAAATTTGAGACAAATTCTTTGTTCGATCTTTTCATTCATTGTAAAAATCGCAAAACACACTTGAGATGAACTGATAAAATCGAGCACTATAATTAAATGACAGATGGCACTCCAACTCCGTATCAGTATAAAGGACAGTTATATCAACTTAGCGACAAAAAGAATTTTGACAATTCCTTTAAGCGGGCTTTTTAAATGATCAATTCCCGGTACTTTTTTGACAGAATGTATTATATATATATATATATATATATATATATATATATATATATATATATATATATGTATATATATACTATTGTTTGCTAATACATAGTTTTTTTTTACTTTATACATAACTGCGAAGTATTCGTTAATAAGTAAATGTATTAATATTCTTAAGTTTTGCTGTGCCAAAAAAAGGAGCGTTCAATATTTTTATAAATGTTTTACTAATAATGCTAGAATTCGTAATTCACAGTCATTAAATGACCCGCGACAAGTAATTACTTTCGCTGCGATACCTATGGAAACTATCGAACTTCCACAAAATTGTCAAACTCAGCAACTCGAAAGAAATAGCGAAATACGGAGGTCTCGTTCACGTAATAGCCGACTTTTAATATAGTACTGCTGAGTACATGTAAAATAACTCAACATGCGATTGTAGTATGGAAGTCCATACATTTATCATTAAGAGTAATATTATTAACATTAAGATTGGAAATAAGACCATTTATATTAAATAACATTACTTTAAATACGGAGCATTTATATGAATATATATAATAGTTCAACATCTCAACATTCAGACTGTAGTGGCGCTCCGTATTTAAAGTAATGTTATTATTAACATTATTAGTGTTATTAAAATTATTAATTTAAGTCTATGATTTTATTCAATTTAAATTTTCTTTATGTATTAATCCCAAAACATTGTTTTATTTTTAATCCCAAAACATCAGGTCGACCTGACGTAAAAAAGTCGAAACGTATGTTCAATTTTTAGTAATAATAAATGTCAACTTTATTATTTTTATTTGTACTTTTGTAAATATACTTAGAAGCATTAATAATCAGCTTGGTTTCTTAGCCTTATTATTATAATTTATTTAAACAAATAAGTTTTAGTTTATAGAT
Source organism: Acromyrmex echinatior (assembly GCF_024713525.1). Taxonomy (NCBI): domain Eukaryota; kingdom Metazoa; phylum Arthropoda; class Insecta; order Hymenoptera; family Formicidae; genus Acromyrmex; species Acromyrmex echinatior. Next base: position 1,780,185 of record NC_141856.1, read on the forward strand.
AAGTATTATGTATAATACGACAAGTTGTGATATGAAAAATTTTATTTCATACATGAATATTATATGTGATATAAAAAGAAGTGATATCACAAATTTTAATTAATAGAATAGATACAGTTATATGAGATACATAGAAACCAAAGTTTTATTATTCATTTATCATTTATTATTATATATCAGTAAATCTATTTTTTTTTATTAAAAGCAATAAAACAAATGTATTAGGGGTACAAATAAGTTCGTGCGGTTTTTTCTCGAAATTTGGGGCTTTATTGTGAAAAACCGGTTACAATGTAATCAGAGTCACTTCCAATGATAATGCAAGCTCTTCTTGCGTTTGACATGGATCTTCATCGAGTAATGCCTCTAATTCTGCGTCTTCAAACTTTCTTGGACATCCGGCACGCTCTTGGTCTTCCAAGTCAAAGTCACCACTCTTAACCGTGCAAACCACTTCTGACACGTTCGTTCAGATAGAGCATAGTCACCATAAACTTCCACTAAAATACGATGACTTTCGGCAGCACTTTTCTTCATATTGAAGTAATGCAGTAAAACTCCCCGCAAAAACACTTTATTTGGTACAAAGTTCGACATATTTGACGAAGTAAAAATATTGTTGTTTACAATTCGAACAAATGACACATACTGAACTTAATACCTACTAATGACAGCTATCCAACGCATACTTAGAAATACGGAACGGTGGAATGAAACAGTAGTTACGCCATCTCTTTCAAAACCGCACGAACTTATTTGTACCCCTAATAATATTGTAAACATTAAATAAAGAAAAGTATTCATTTATTAATATAGTCTTGCCATGGGACAGCTCCTTCTCCATTGAAATAATTACACCATTCATCTCTAAGTTGTAAGGCTGCATTAGCATGACGATTGCCTCTTTGATTTCTCAAATTTATCATTCCAAGAGCAGGCTCTTGACGCCATTCTCCTGGATGAAATCTGTGTAGCAATTCATCTTCTTCGTCAATAAATTCAGGAGAAGTATATATATATATATATATATATATATATATATACATATATATATGTCTTCCCACTGCTTCAGTTCTCAACATGTTATGTAGACAGCAGCAAGCTAATATAATTTTTGATGCGTCATCAGGATCATAACGCATTGCTGATCTAAAAATTTGAAATCTTGCTCCCATGACCCCAGCGTTTTCAAATTTATTACGCGCTCTGGATAATCTATAACAGAAAATAATTTTTAAAAGTAACACATATTTTAGAAAATACATACATATACAAAAAATGAATGCTTAAAACGAACAATAAAAATTTACCAGTAGTTAAAAAATTACCTGTAGTTAAATATCTTTTTATTTTTGTTTCTACATCTCGTGAATAAGGTCAGAACCTTTGTACTTAAAGGAAAACCTTTATCTCCAATGAATATAAATGGAAATTCTTTATTAAGTAAAGGTGTTGGTGCAGGAATATTTAAGCTGTTATTATCAAGATGAACTTTTAAATTACATTTGTTCCATATGCCTGTATCACTTATTCTGCCATTTGTATCAATATCTACATATATAAATCTGAGTTGTACATCTACAACAATCAGTAATACAACAGAAAAACTGTCTTTATAATTATAATATAATGATCCTGATTGTAATGATGGATTAATTTTAAAATGTTTGCCATTCATGGCTCCAACACAATTATAGAAATTCCAACGATGACCAAAATCATTAGCCACGACTCTCCATTCATTCTCACATAGTGGCAGTCTAAGATAGTCTTCATGTAGTACATGAATAAACGCAGTATATACTTCCTTAATGATACCTGAAATGGTACTCTGACCAATCAATATGTGAGACGAAGAGTTTCCTGACTTTCCCCTAAAAATAAAACATTCTTTGAAACATTACTTACATTTTCATTACTGATGCACATTTCAAGTTTAAAAAATTTTAAGTTACCTGTTGCAAGATGTCGTAGAGTGAGAGACAATCTCTCAGCAGGTGGAATGCTTTGTTTCAAATGTGTATTCTGTTTTTTTAATAAAGGCAGTTACTTTTTCTAAAAGATCTTCAAATAAAGAGGTATTCATTTAAAGGCATCTACAATGCAAGTATTTAACAGATCAAGTATATCATAAACAAATTAAAGAAAAATTTTTAACTGAGTTATGTACCGCCTAAACCAATCTGGATCTTCGAAAAGCAATTCCATAAAAAGATTACGATACATGCTTCTCCTGTTCCTCTTTAAAAGATGGATTTGTCCATATATGACGATTGTTTCGATGAATTTCTTTTCAGCGACTATTATATAAAAGTAAAAGAGCAGCAATTCTCTTCTGTTTATTTGCACGTGTTATAATACGCGGCATTTCTTAAATTTAATTGCATCTCAACTTATTTGTATAAAGACAGTAAGCACACTTTATCGTCGAAATTTAGGTTAAGTAGGTCAATAAGTATCAAATAATAGACCTTTCTTTTTCTTTTTAATGGTTAATGGCTCCCTAGAGAAAGCGGAGGTAATATGGCCAGGTCATGTCTTATTAGAATACATACAAAAAACGAATCGAAACACGTCCGCTGCGGTTGAGTGGTTCTTCAGAATTCTAAAAAGAACAGAAAATCTCTAGAACATCTAGAGAACATCTAGAAGAACATCTAGAAGCCATATTATCAATCGCAATGCAAATCGCTATCATATAATGTGATTGGACAATAATCTTCAATTTTTAATCTATAATCTCAATCTCCAATGCGTCTGATTCCAGCCTTATTGTGTATGTACAAATACGTTATTAAAAATACATTGACAATTCAATTAATTAATGAAAATATATGAAAAGTGCCTCCGAAAATAGAAATATGGACTAAGGAGAAAGAACATGCTTTGATACACGAAATGCAAAAAACCTCCAATATTATGGGATGTGACCTGCGAAGGTTACAAAAAAGAATCGAACTTGAAAAATTATCAGTGGTCTGAAATAGCCAATATATTAGGCCCATCTTTGAATGATAAAAAATAATAGCATATTTTACAGTATTATTGCATTAGACTTAATTATTTCTTGGAGTTCATTTTATGTATTTATTTATTCTCTATAATATTGCATTAAAAACATGAAAATACATAAGTATGTATATATGTTAAATTAATATATATTAATATATTATAATTGTATGTAAAGAGATAAAACATTTTGTAAATTCTTCAATCTTTTTTTAAAAATATTAACTACTCTAATCTTAATAATTTTAATAAGTAAAAGGGAGGGCAACAACACACAATGTGTATTGTTATCCTCCCAGGACAGATTTCCAGAAATTTACTACATAGATCTCAAGTTAATAGGAGAAATCCAATTTTGTGCCAATTTTGACTTTATTCTCTAATTACTGCTTCAATAATCAATATATTTCATATATTTTTACAGTTGAAATGATATAACATCGTTTTACTAGTATGAAACATACGTATGAAACATACTTTTATGGTAAATAATAATTGGAAGAAGCGTGAATCTAAAACGAGATGTAGTGGAAAAAGTCCAGAAGAAATATATAAACCAAAATGGAATTTATATGATAGATTAATGTTCCTTAAGAAAACATGCGTTCAAACTGCTAACATATCTAACTTGCAAAGTATAGAAAATTCTTCATTTTCTAATACAATATAGAATTAATGGAATCGTAGTCTGATTGTAATGTCATCGAAATTATTGATTCTTCACAAAGAAGTGACATGCAGATAAGACATTGTAACTTTCGGTACAGTGCAAGTAAGTTTTATTGTATTTTACTATAGATAGCAAAAACTGTGTGCGAATATATATGTATATTTTACTATAAATGATACTTATATTATTTTATCCTGTATAAACTATGTACAATAAATTTTAATATAAATTCTCTTGTTATTTTACGTTTTTCAGTATACTAACTCTTTTTCAAGAAAGTAAATAACAACTCAAATATTTCATTTAAGATTGATGAACATTCTTTACAATCCCATTATTCTCCATGTAATAGTATGTCATCATCTTCATTGACACCTATTGCTTTTTCTATTAACTGGAAACTGTTGAAACTATCCTTACAACAAGAAGTCATGTACATAAAAAGAGGAGCAAATAAGAGGAAACAAAATTCGTTAATAGAAGAAGCATTTACTGCAATAAAAACGCTGCAATAGAAGAGCCGTCAATTAATTTGTCGTCTATTTCTGACAATCATCCAGCTACATTTTTTGGAAATTTTGTGGCGACAAGATTACGTGAAATGGATCCTGAGATGCGTAAACATTGTGAGAATGACATAAAAATTCTTACAAATTATTAAAATTTTAAAATCTTACGTTATATCATTACAAATATATTATTTTATAAAAAATGACATATACGAGGACAAGTCAATAAGTTCTTAGAAAATCTGTCAGAGGGCACTCGCAGTGTCATGTCACATTACTTTTTGACAAGTAGCATCTTTCAGCTGATTACTGTCAAATTTTCGCGAGAATTCATCGCGAAGTTTCATTTCTGTAGACGATTAAAGAGAACAACCTTTTTATTTTTTACAAAATGAAAAAAATGAGTTTCATGCAGTGATCAAACATCTACATATGAAAGATTTAACACCGAAAGAAATCAAAGCCTAGTTGGATAATGTTCATAGCACATCTGCATCAGCATACATACATTGCGACTGTATACAATTGGGTGAATGAATTTAAACGTGGTCGTACATCCACATGTAATGCACCTCGTTCGGGACGTCCAATTGAAATTACTATGCCAGAAATCATCGATAAAGTCCACGATATTGTTTTGACTGATCGACGAGTGAAAGTGCGCGAGCTTGTTGAGGCCACAGGCATATCACATGGCACAGTGATTTCAATTTTGCACGAACAATTGGTGACAATGGGTGAAAAAGCTATCGGCAAGATGGGTGCCGCGTTTGCTCACTGTGGATAAGCGCGACCGTGTGACGGTTTCAAAACAATGTTTGGAGATGTTTCAATGTAATTCAGATATAAATTCATTCTGGATTCATTACGACGCATTCAATCGTCGATTTATTACGACGCAATTTCTGAATCAAGATGACTCTGATTTCAATCCCTCCCTTTCATTCTTTTTCCCATTTACATCATTGAATAGAAAGAGATAAAAATTGGCCGTCTTCCATAATTTCTCTCTTTTATTTTTATTGATCATTTTAACGCAAGGATCGCACAGTCCATTCTCTATGAGCTCATAGAGCGGTATTCATAGTCCGTTCTTATTTCAAGACTGTCTTAAGTAATGTTTTAAAACACTAATACGGCCCCTGATTGATTCATGACTTCTTAAGGCGGTTTTGAATATAAGGTCTTGAATAAGATAATATAAGATCTGACTATAAATATCGGTCTATGTCTTTTGAACGTACATAATGTATGCCACAAAAGTGTCTTGTTGCCATAGTGACTAGTCAACAACTTGCTTGAAATAGCGATATCCAAAGGCACGGAAACATTGCTACATTCATATTGTCAATACATTTGTATAAAATGTTATTTGGAATTAAAATGGTTAACTAGTTTAGAATTTTGCAGAAGTTTGCAGTTCATAAAGCACAAATTAAATTTTGAAGGATTAATAAATCAGCGTTTTGTGACAATATCTTGCGTAAAGTAAGGTTTATCTGCATATATATGTATAATATATTTTAATCTTACCGATACATCATGATGGATATGGAGATGAATGCTGAACTCGACGGTGTAAGTAATCATTTATTATTTATATAGAAATATAAATTAAATGCGTTTCAGAAAACACTATTAATGCCATTTATATCATTCTACCTTTATCGTTTATTATGTAAAATAAGGACAGAATGACAAAATAGCGCTAATTTTCCTGAAAGCACCTGATTAATAATTTGATAATTTAATAATAACTTATTATTTAATTCTTTATGATATGTTTTCATATGATTAAAGATTTTTCAAATTTATATTAAAAATTGTTTAAGAGCACGAAAGATTTTATATTAATATAATTTCGTTTTATTGAATGTCAACTTTATCGAATTGTTTGTGATTTGGATAAGTGTCATATCGAAATAGCAATGAAATGATGCTATATTTTAGGCTGAAAGTGAAAGCAGTCAACCGTCTTCGGAAGGAAGCTCAGCAAGTAGCACATTTTGTATCTTGGAAAAAGATTATGCAAAGGTAAGATCTTTGAAAAATTAATTGGTTTGCAAGTTATTAACAAATATTGCGCAATTATATTTATTCGATCCTATTATAAATTTGTACAGCTTATTTTTTAAATTTTAGTATATGGAAAGTTATATATGTTGAGCTTTTCTCTGCATTAATATTTTGCTAAAAATATCTTACAGTTTTTTGTTTATATCAATACAAATTTATTAAAATTTAAATACGTCTTATTAATTAATTTCATAATAAATAATGTATTTTATTTGATATGTATAAATTTTATTTGAACTATACGATAGAAAAGATTTAACTTTTTATAACAATATCAGTGCAAACTTAATTATCTTGTTAATAGAAACAAACATACGGAAATATACAAAAAATATAAATATTTTAACATATTTATTATTTTTTTTGTATCTGTTCACATGCGCGCGCACACACACACACACACACACACACATGCGCGCGCGCGCATATATATATGTATATTTGTATTATATCCTATATACAGAGTATATCAAAGTCGTTGAATCAGATTTTCACCCTATGAGAAAATTATCGACTTCATACCTAATTGGATTATAATGTTTGCAGTCGATAATTTTCTCATAGCTAGTTCAATGGCTCCGATTCACCATAATATAATACACTCAAAAAAATTATGGCATAGAAAAATTGTGGGCAAAAATGGCCAACTTTGACTAATGATAACTTTGCAAAAAATTACCGTAGGATGTTTTTTTTTTAATTAAAGCTTAAGAGATCTCCACTTTAAGACACTATGGCTAGATTTTAAGTTTGATGCATCTCTGTCACTGTAACTCTCAAAATATAAGGATGTGTATTTGTCATATTGAAAAAATTAACGAAATATATAAACATTGTAAAATTTTTTAGGGGAGTGCAGCCATTTGCAGCCATTTGCAGCCACCTAAAATTTGAATTTTCCCCTTTAATTTAAAAAAAAACGAGTTGCTGCGATTTTTTTCGCAGAGTTACAGCACTTTAAAATTGCATTTTGACATATACTACCGACATTACCTGCATTACTGGATATGCATACGATCAGGTTGCTAGATGGATTTTGCACATCGTGTTTCTGCGTATGTGTAGATTTTGCACATAATGTTTATACGTATAAATTTCAATAACGCGTGTTACCTCCGCGTTGCTCGATTACCGCTTGCAATCGATTCCTCATATTGTAATGCAAGTCCTAATTTCTTCTGTGGAATGTCCAGATTTATACTAGATAATGAGTCATAGATTAAGAGATTCAGCAGAATAACCTGTCAATCTCAGAGACTTATTATAAGCTCTAACAAATCTGTAATGACAATCCGCAGGAAGAAATTAGATAATTTAATTATAAGGAATCGATTGCAAGCAGTAATCGAGCAATGCGGAGGCATACACTGAAATTTACACGACGTGCAAAAACGTCTACGATAATTTTTTGCAAAGTCATCGTTAGTTAATGTTAACAAATTTTTACCCACAATTTTTCTATGCCATACTTTTTTTTAGCAATGTGTGTGCGTGTGAGCGTTCGTGTGTGTAGTAATAGTAGCAATAATAAGGGTGATCCAGAATAATCCAAGTATCTCTGAAAAGACGCATTCCTGATTTAATTTTAAAATGATTTTTCCTTTACGAAAATTTTTATCCAAAGCTTAGTTCTTAAATTACAAAAAGAAATACCGTATTACGGGCAGCGTAGAGGAGACAGGCAGGAACGGCATTCAATTAGACGCAGACGCTTCACGTGCAGGGCGCACACTGATCGAACGCATTCACACGTTTATAAAAACACGTTCGGTATCACCTTTCCTCTCTGTCACACTACCTTTTTGTCTTTTAAATACATTAAATATGCTAATTTCGTTAAATTATAAATTATAAATAATGAAATTGAAATGAATATTGAATTCTTTGAGGTGATGAATATTGAACTCTATCGGATTGTTTTTTTAATTACACTGATAAAATTGTTAGAGAAATGTTGTAAAATAGTGAAATTAGACAATTATATATGATAAGCATTGAAACTGTTATTGATATACAAATCATACAATTATTTCAGTACGTCGAATTTTAAGAGCATGTCTTATAATGTCTTATAAAGAAATACTTGTCAGACTTAATCGTATGTCAATAGGCGTTAGAAAACTTATCGCATACAATTATTGTCTAATTTCACACTTTTAAGAAAACTGTTTTTTTAACAGTTTTATCTGCGCTATTGTGCTCGTAGTATTTGTTACTTATGAGAAGTCTTATGAGAAACGTGATCACGCTTCTTAGCACTCAAAGAGTTATGAATGTTTAGAAAAAACGTAAAGCAAATACACTTTAAAAGAATTAAATATATAACACTCGCTTGTAACTAAACAATATAAATATGATACTAGAGTATATGAGCAATAGCTAGATTATAGTTGCTAAAACATAATATTTCAAATAACATCAAATAAAGAAAACATACGTTTCGACCAGAACATTCGATCATTATTAATAAGTTTAAAAACTTACATGTATTATTACTTTAAGAACTTATTATTACCTTAATTATAAAAATTGTTATTGCCTTGTAGATGTTCAATGATTCCCTTTTGCTCTTGCTTCTTGAAACAGACGAAGGAATAAATTTGGATGCATCGTAATAGTGCTCGACATAACTGTTTACTGTAATTCACTTTCATCACTCAATAATTAAATGTCTTCTAAGTATGTATATCACACATTTCCATGATGAAATTCCTTTTTTATAAATTGTGTCGCGTTTCAACATTGATATATTTCGATTACACTCACTTGATAAAACGAAGAATTTATTAATCGATTTATTAGTTAATCACTGACAATTACAAACGATTGATTCAGCGACTAAAAATTATATGAAGAAAGAAACACATATGTAAATCCGTACAACACAGCACGTGTTTACGTGTAGCAAGCAGCTGATTAACTTTCTTAGTTATACGTACAGTGAATGGCGCTCAGACGCCGAATAATCAGTGATTAACTAATAAATCGATTAATAAATTTCTCGTTTTATTAAGTGAGTAATTGAAGTGTGTCAATGCTGATACATGACAATTTATAAAAGAAGAATCTCATCGTGAAAATATGTAACTCGATACTTACATACTTAAAAGATATTTAATACTTGACAATAAATAGGAAATATACATAAGGAAAAGTATATTGGCAATAAAAGTCAAGCGCAGTAATTGGAGCGCAATAAAATTATCAGTGATTTATTAATCAATAAACAAACGTTTCGACATCATTCCAAGCTATCATCAGGGGATACATTGTGATTATTGTCTCAAGCTCCACTTGAAAAGTCATATGTATGTCTCTCAACAATAGTTGCAAATGATTTTGGATCCTGCAACGAGACCATACTTATTTAATATATTTTAAAAGAGACTTAATCAAAAGACTTGTTAAAAGAAGAGATTTATAGTAGAAACCATGATCTGTCGAACATCGACATATAATATGTTAATGCTGAATTAACAAGCTTGAGTACAATATTAAGAAATTTTGTTACAAATAACGAAGATACGTGCAAACTAAACGAATGTTAGAGTCAAAGAGATACTCAATATGAAATCGTGGCGGATAGAACCTTATTTATATTTTGTTTATTATATTTATGTGTATGCGTGATGTAAGAACTCAGTATCTGACTGTAAGTTAATGTTATTCCTGTCTTTTTATGTACAGATTTCAGATATTAGTCTTTTGTTTAAAAATTTTTCTGTGCCAATAATTTTTACGTTCTCCCAATTGAATTCGTGGTTGTTATTAATTCTGTGATTATTGATTTGGTCGTCGTGTTTCTATTAATGTGATTGCGATGTTCAGAAATTCGGTCTTGAGTTTCTGCATGTTTTTCCATATGTAGCATTGCAATCGTTACATTTTATTTTATAAACTACGTTCATTCTTTTATTTGTTGAGAGAACGTCTTTGTGTCCTTTTATTAAAGTATCCGAGATTGTTTAAATTAAAAAATGAAAGTTTCATTTTAAGATCGTTCTTTCTTTTATTAAATATTTTGAATATTCCTGTGATGTATGTTATAACAAACTAGTTGTATTTATAATGTTATTATTTTTAATTTTATGTTATTATTTTTTTATTTTTTAAGTTGTAAATCTGATTTTTTATAAGATATTTTAGATTTTTAAGATATTTATAAGATATTTTTTCTATTAATAGTTTTAACAATGAACCGTAATGGGTCATTGTTTGTAAGAGTGTCAACTATAAATTTTAAGTTCTTTTTATGATAACGTGGATACAATAAAAAGGATCTGTCCAGCATGTCTATCTTTGTACCTTTCTTTTGAAAGAGAAGATATTGAGAGTGAAAATTTAGGTATCTTCCTAAAACAGTTGCTTTTTGATACCGGTCAAACTCGATTATGTTGTTTTTTATGATCTTTAAGTCAAAAAAATTCAACTCATTTCTCCCAAATGAATGGTGAATTGCAGCCTGGAATGAAACGAGTTAAAAATATTTAAAATTTCTTGAGTTTTATCTCACAGGGTTGCTGTTGCAATGTCGTCGATGTACCAGAGATAAAAAGATAATGAAATACCAAAACTCTTAAGAGCCCTCGCTTCCAAGTCACATAGTATTAGATTCGTAATTACCGAAGATAAAGGAGAGCCCATGGACGTTCCAACATGGACGTTGTTTGTTTGTAGATGCGTTATTGAAAGCGGAGTTTAAGACTAAAGAACGGCTTTTAACAATTAATTTTTTTTGGTATGCTCGTGTGTTGTGTTGTGAAATAAAATTCCAATGTCGGGAAAAATACTTTCAATGGCTAAATCTAATGGAATATTAATAAATAAAGAGATAACATCAAGAGAAATTAAAAAAAAATTACTGTCAAGTAAGTTTGTCATGTAATGACAGTTGAATAATTTTTCAACTATCTGGAAACCATTGTCAATATGATTTAAAGATTTAAAAATAATAAGATTGGAAACAAAACCGTTTATGTTAAATAACATTACTTTGAATACAAAGCGCCACTACGATCTGAGTATTGAGATCTTGAACTAATATATATATTCATATAAATGAATTAATTTCAGAAATAATAAAATTTGAAGGGATTATTAATAATTCAGATTGATTGCGTTGAAAGTTCGACAACCATATCGGCGCGTAATTATTATTTCTGAAATTAATTCATTTATATGAATATATATATATATATATATATATATATATTAGTTCAACATCTCAATATTCAGATCGTAGTAGCGTTATATTCAAAGTAATGTGATTTAGGAATACTTTTTGAGATTACATTGTGTAAAAACAGAAATAAATTCTATATAGGACTGTATAACGATGACACAATTTTAAACGGATAATCTTGTTTGCGAATTTTGAGAAGCCCATAAACTTTTGGTGAATTCGCATTACTGCAGTTCAGGTGATACTATACATGGAAGATATAATATATTCAGAGCTCTTTCATCCTTTAAGAAGGTCATGCAAGTTTATGATAATTTGGTTAGTTGGATTTTTTTTAATTAATTGATAAGTTTCTTTGTCTTTTAACATATTATTCATCTATATAAAGATTATGCGTTTTGCGAGTTTCCTCCGTGTCCAGATCCATTCTTGGAATGCCAACGTTTCATGAAACCTTGCAGTCCACTTCATCAGGGCGAGTCCAGTATCAAGCTTCTCCTCGCTCTAATGAAGTGGACTGCAAAGTTCACAAAACGTTGATATTCCAAGAATCTGGACACGGAGAAAATCTGCGAAACACATAATCTTTATATAAAAAGCATCCATAGAAATCTTAAGAATATATTGTTCATCTTTTCTATGTATATCTCTTTATCAAGAGTAACCGTTGAATTTCCTTCGTCTGCCCTAGTGAAAATAATGTTCGGGCTATCTTCAATAAACAGTTTTGTGGATATAAATAAACTATATATTCTTTTGTTAGTAAAATTATTATTTGAGAAAGAGGAATGATTATTGAAAATTGGAATAGTTTACTTTTTATATTTATATAATTATGTGTTTTTTGGTAATTTTTTAATACTATTTTCTGTGTTTTCTATGAATTCTATTAATGTCTTTTCAAAGTTATTTGTCGGTAAAGAAAAATTATCTCCTAATTGTAGAAGGATTTGAACATCTTGTGGTATTGTCGATGATTTTATGAATCATTTATCTTTGACAGAAATAAGACTAGATGTAGGTGGAATTTTGTAAGAATCAGAATTGACCGAACATCTCCTTTATGCTTTCTTCTTTATGTTATTATTGTTTCCTTTGGATAAAAAGAATAAATATTTGTTAGTAGATTCATTATGTGAATTGGAATAATGGTACTATTAGCTCAATTTCCTTTAATATGCATTTTTTCTGTTTTGAGATTAATCATTCCATTTTTCTGTTTAATTTATGACCAACGCCAATTACTTAATTGACTGTGGAACTGACTAATCGCGTTTGCTGTTTAATAGAATTGACTACTTATGGTTGACAGTTAATCACCGATTCGGCTTAATCGAATTGGTGAAACCTTCCTTTATATATAATATTAGGTGTTGGAATTAATTCGTAGCGTTTTTTAATGAAAGAATGTTATTTATTTCACATGAGCATTAAAAAATACATTAATGAAAGTACTTCCCATCACTTGTAAAACGCTACGAATTAATTCCAACACCTAATATTAAAAAATATAGTCAAGTTAAATATAGTCTATTAATGCATTGTTAATTTTTTACTGTACAGTAAAGAACATGCAACAGTTTGCAAATGATCATCATCTTGATATTGATTTTGATATTTTTATATTACTATTATATGACAATGGGGATAATGATGGAATTTTTTAATTTAGTTAACTGCAGTGTATCTTTTTTTATAAAAGATTTGATATCAACAATTGATGCCAAATTAAATCCCATTTCTTCAGTAACATTTTCTTCGATGGTCTCTTTATCCAACCCAAGTTAGTAGCAAAAACCCTATAGTTTTATTCTCTTAAAAGTTGTTACATAAAAATCATTATATCATAAAATTAGTTAAATCTAATGATATGTATCATTTATATGAAAGATGAGCATGATTCATATAAAAAACTTGATATCAATAATTGGCGCCAAGTTAAATTCTGTTAATTCATTTTCTTATATACATTTAGTTTCTTATATACAGCAAAGGACATGCAAAAATATGCAAATAATCATTGTCTTAATATTTATTTTGATATTTTTGTATCACTAGATTTTGTGTCACTAGATGATGGAGGTGGCGATTGGATTTTTTAGTTTAGTTGATATTTTGATATTTTTACTATAAATTCTATAAATATTTTCTTTCCATAAATACTATAGTTAATTTTGTTTCTTTATACCATGCCAAATTAAATAAATAATGAATATTATTTTAATGATATATATCATTTGTACAAAAGATTTGATATCAACTGTGACGCTAAATAAATTCTACTATTAAAATAAAAAGTAAAACCCAAATGATACTACTATTTTCATTATTTATTTAATCCAAATGGTATTATCTTTAATTTTTATACAATGAAAACCTAGTATACTTTATCGAAGGATTTCTATCCAAATGATTTAAATTCCTCTTAAATGAAATTATTATATCACAATTCATTCAAAGACATTTTCTCATCTAAGATAGTAGTTATTTAATTCTCCTTTAAAACATTATACAAAAAATATTACAAAATTGCGTTACCCAGCTCAGCTTAAGTGTTACCACAAAAAATTAAAGAATTAACCGTATGAAATAAAAAATTTTAATTTAAATAGGAAAATTTTTCATGTAAAAACACTTGGTGCAGCTAGATCTCAATATAATAACATAGTAGTAAAATATGAATGTAATATTTAAAAAAATAAGAAAAATAAGAATATTTATTTAAAAGGGGAGGTCAACACAACTGTCCGGAACCAACTTGATTCTCCAGATGAGAGAGATATGTTGTCTGACATATGTTGTTAAACACGAAAATTTAAGAGACAAGTATTTTTTTTATATGTGCGCTAACTTATGTTTAAGAGATGAAACACTCCTTTAAAAAAAAAACGGTATTTTTCTTTCAAGGCGAATATTGTTGGAAGAAAGATAGAAAACAATTTTTTAAACAAAAGTTGTACGGTTTCAAGAGTATTTTAAAGTTATAGATAAAAAAATTTTGTTTATTTTTTTGTTTAACAAAATACCCTCACCATCCATAATTTTTTTAAATTTTCAAATTTTTTTTATCAAATTAAAGATTGTTTTTTGACGAATTCAACTATGTGTAATAAAGTTATATTACAACATATCATTTTCAAGGATTAATTATTAACGCTTCTGTATATATGTAATCCATGACATCTGTCTAGCTGGCCCCCCTACGTAACCAAATTCTTAATGAAAAAATTATGAAATAATGCGCTATTTATGCGCTATTCATATCCGTAAACAAAAAATTTTGTGCTCATTCCATTTAAAAAATTTTTTGTGGGGGGCTGTGTAGGCAGGCTGAGAGGGCCAGCTAGACGTTAATCCATGCTCATATGCGTAAGTAATTGTCGGAATAGTAAACAGTAACAAAATAAAAAAAAAATTTGTATAGTTAAAATTTGTATAATTCTCTATATACTTTATTATATATGTATTTAAATTTTATGTACAATATATATATTGTATATATAAATATATATGTATATATATTATATATATATATATATATGTATATGTATTTAGATTTTCTAAATATATAATATTTTTAAGATATATTGTACATATTAACTCTGTTATTATTTCTTTGACATTTATGCTTAAATTCTAAACAAAATTGTAACGTTCGTAACATATTCTCGTAAGATTTATTATACAAATTTTGAAGTGTTTATACCTTGATATTTTTACAGACAGCTTTTTACTAACCATAAGATTTACAAGAAATTGTAAATATTTACGAATAATCTTACGTCTTACGATACATAAGGTAAGTGGTCCAACAATGAACCATGTAAATTTCAGAGGCTCGTATTTCTCTCAATTATTGAGTTGAAGATCTGATTTTTTGCATACAGTTTATGAATTTAGTTTACTACAAACTGTAAACAATAACTCTTAAGTTATTTCTTTAGTTTAGTCACAATTTCGATTATTTAAAAAAATGGGAAATAATTCATTGTGTACAAGGGGCGTCACACAACGAACAATGCTATTTTTTAAAATAAATGTGTTTTATACTGCGAATTGTTAGGATTATTTTAGATTTACTATATTTTAATGTATTTAATGTAATAATTAAAAATTAATTTTAAAATGTTTATTTAGAAAAGAGATAATTATAAGATGATAAAGATTAGAATAATAAATATTAAAAGCCGACTTAATTATTATATATATAATTGTTTTTATTATTTTAATCTTTCACAATCAAAATTATTAAAAATAATAATTTTTTTATTATAATTTGATTAAACTGTGACGAATTAATTACAATAAATAATAATCTGAGAAAATATTTGAAATATGTTATTCAGATTTAATCAAATTATAATAAAAAAAAATTATAGTAAAAAAATATTTCAACATAAACATATTTGCTTCTTGATTTCGTCAACAGCCTAGAAAATAATTATCAACATATAACATAGAATAATGAAAAATAACATCTCAACTTTAATTTTTTTTGTTTAATCATTGTTACGTCCAAACCCTTGATAATTTGGTCAAGGAGATAATGAGGGAGAATGGAGAGGGTATGGAAGGACGGTCAGACTCAATCTCACAGATATACGCACGGAGGCGAACACCTGTGAGTCGTACGCACCTTTTAAGTCCCGAAATGTGGATCAACGTTCGAAGGGACGCTATGACACCTGTTCCACTGGACAATGCGAACGTCGGTCCTATCTTTTCGGTCAAGGAACTTAATATCTTTGACCCGGGACTGGACTTCGTACGATCTCAAGTATTCGAGGGAAGTGAATACGAGGGGTGATTTTTAATAAGAACAGAAGAATACCTTACGTTACATTTATTACCAAAATGAAAAGGTTTTGTACATTAGCTTGTCTTTTACAAAGAAAAATACATACTATATATACTATACATTGTGGATGCATATGCGTGCGTGCGTGCGTGCGTGCGTGCGTGCGTGCGCGCGTGCGTGTGTGTGTGTGTGTGTGGAAGGGTTAGAGGATACGGGGGGCGAGGAGCATATTACAGGAACACATCGGGGTGAGGTGTTTAAACAATACGGTGTAAGGTGCGGGATTTCCGGGGATATACACGGTTACTAGTCTGTCCCCTTCGTGGGAGGGGGGCGAGTAGAACTGGAACATCCGATCCCTGTTGATCGGCTCTGAACTTAGCCGAAATGGGAGGGGCGGGAGTTGATCTGAAAGAGAGAGAGGGAGTGGGAATCGTTGTTCGTAAAGGGAAGAGGGGAGGGGGAAGCGTTCCTCGAGAGGAGGAAGAGGAGGGAATCGTTGTTCGAGAGGAGGAGGGGGAGGAAATCGTTCCTCGAGAGGAAGAGGAGGAGAGAATCGTTGCTCGAGAGGAGGAGGAGGAGGGAATCGTTTCTCGAGAGGAGGAGAGGAATAACCAAGGATTTCTTGGATATCGAAGTCGATTACGGGAGAAGAGGTGAGGTCCAACGGTTCCGTTGGTGAGTACGAGATTTCTGTCGATTGTTCGACAGTCGATTGTGCCGGCACGATTGTGGGTGGCCCTAGGGAGCGGTTCCGCCTACTCCTTCGGTTATAGGGGAGTTGTCCGCGTTTCTTGCAGGTTCGCACTATGAACCGACGAATTAAAATTGGAATACGCGTATGTATAATATATTAATGCTCAATAATTGAGCCTTTCCATGCGGGTAACGCGGGGTGAACTATAAATAATTATAACTTACTATTTAGCTGCCCCAAGATATCGAGTAGAGAGTCTATGTGCGAGCCCAACGAGATCCGGCGTCCGCGAAGAGCGTCCGATGGGCAGTTGCCGTGGCGTAAGGCTGGTAACTTCAGTTGCGATTTGATTACAAGTTCGCACTCGGACGGGATCGCGAACTGGCGTGATTAGCGCGGGTTATAGTAATTTTCGGACTGCCCGAGACAATGAGTAACTGAGCGCGAACTCCACTGACGTGGACCGAATGGTTTAAAATTCTGTACTGACGTGAACCGAGTGCTTCAAAATTTGGTACTGACTGTGTGCTTCCACGGGACCTCTATTTATACCCCGCAAAAAGGGTGTTGAGCCTTTGTCTAGGATGCTAAAGTTAGTTGTAAGTGTCACGCGAGATTTACGATTTTTTATAACGTTTTATCGTAGTTGATCTAAAGTACATAGAGTAGTTTTGAGAAGAAGAGAAAGTGATTTACAGTTTTTTCTTTTTTAAAAAAGCCAAGATTGCTCCGAGACGGATGACGAATTCTGTTACTCTCGCGGAAAATGTGACTAGATAAGCAGATGGTTACCATGCTATCATTGTCCGAGTCTGGTTTCAGATAACGCTCCTGTTGGAAGTTATTCTATGCGTTTATGTTTTTTTTTCCTTTTTAAGTGCGATATGGCACCTGTTTTTTTTTTTAAGAAAGATAAAATTGTTAATCAGTCTCGGATGATAAAGCCTAGATTTTTACTATTGCGTGACTTCGGTACATTTATAATGTCTTAGCAATCTTGTCTCTTTTCGAGCCTACATTAAGGTTATTATTCTTTCTAGGTTGATTGACGTTTACGAGTTTTTGCGGCGCCTGTCCAGTCCTTTTTCAATTTTATCAGTCCGTTATCAGAAGGCCCCGCTCGGGTCTCGCAGACGCCAACCATAGTCGCGGCGAAGAGAAAAATAAATCGTGGCGTCTGCAGGACGTAACATCATCAATTGGTAGTAAAACAAAAATTAACTCAAAACCAATTGTTAGCAATGAAAATTATTGAATAAAATAAACAACAAACTTAAATTCTTAAGCGAAAAAATTAATTAAAAGAGATTGAAGGGATGCTCTAACGTAAATTAATTGCATTCATATCAATGGGGAAATAATATGTCATATTTCAATTTTTGGTTCCATTAGCTTGCAGTGATGGAAGAATTAATTTAATGTCTTCTATTCTTACAGTTGTTAAATTAGGTTCCAAAAGCACAAAAAACCGCAAGTTTTCTTTGTCTTTTAATCTTAAATAAGAGACATAATATTCCTTTGAATTGATAACTCCTAATATTTTAGCAACATAATAAATTTTTAGTTTTTTAGTCGTAAATAACATCAGGACGTAGGATTCTTCTGAAGGCTTTCGTGATAATAACTCAAAGTCCTCAATTAGTATAGGCATTTTATCATTGTGATCATTTGTATCTTCTTTAAAACATTCTAAATCAGAACTGGAATTTAGGACAACACTATCATTTTTACTTGATTCTGAATGATCACTTTCCATCTTCTTAGTTTTATTTTTTTTTATTAATGCTAGATTCTTTGTTTGTCAAGATTTGTCGTTTTACTTGTTTTGTCTTGAATTTACATTTTAGCATTTTTATTCTTTCTTCAATTATCTCGTTTTTTTGAGGATCCGTGGCAATCATGCTTTTTCCTAGTTTTCTTGATTTTCGTTTATTATCTCATGGTCCGGCTTTTAAAGATAAAAAGTCTTTCGGAGATTTGAAACTTCTATTCATTTCAGAACTTGATTGTTGATTTGAATTATCGATGTCATCGGATATTTCATATTCAGAATTTAAATTAATGTTGATATCTGGTGTTAAATCCAAAATTTCAGGTTCAGGTCTATCAGTGACAATGCTTGGTAAGAAATCAATTCCTTTGAAAACATCTGGATTAAATAGAAATATTCCGCATTTCTTAAACGCTTGAATTATGTTTACTGGTGTCACTTGATTTCATATAAGCCGTTCCGACATAATCTACGATGTTGTATATAGTGAAAGATTTGTCAGGATTTCTTAAAAGCTATGATTCTACAGCTGCATTATAAAAAATCTTGAATGGCGCTAGCAAACCGACTACTAAAGGCTGAAGCTTAGTCGTATGAGGATGTAGGGTTAATATTATTTCTACATTGTTTTGCCAGATTTAATGCCTCAATCGATAGATGCGACTCGTGATTATCCATGATTAGCAATCCTGAATTTTCTGGAGTTACTAAAGCATGTTTTATAAAATGTTTTATTACTTCCACAAACAACTCAGTATTCATTCAACCAGAAGGATTGGCCAGACCAAGTGAACCTAGAGGAGCACCTGTGAGCATGTAATCTTTGTAATTTTTTCTGGGAAATATTAATACTGGTAGTAAGGCCTGTCCTAAAGCATTGATAATACAGCATGTAATTATTAATATTTTTCACTAGTGACTTTCCCGATGTTACGAACTCCTTTTGGAGCAAGAATTTTCTTGGGACGCTGGACTAGTAGTTACAGTTTCATCTAGATTATAAATGCGACAGCCGTTACCAAAAGAAAGATGCCTTTCCATAACTCGTTTAAGATTATCGAAAAAAAATTTGACAGTTTCCTTATTGAAAGATGTTGCCTGTGCCAGGCTACAAGCTTTAGGTTTTTTTAGCGATAAATCAGGATGTCTTGATCTGAAAGAGCGTAGCCACTCATATCTTGCCATTTCTTCTCGTATCCAATTGTCGGGAATCTTAATATTATTAATAGTTGCCATCTGATAAGTTATATGATAGTCTACAGTACTTAGACCATAAAAAGTTAGAGCGCATTCTTTTACATATTCTTTCAACGTTTCTTCTTACTCTGTTATAAATATTTTATTAATGTCATAGTTAGGAATCAGTCTTATGTTTTGTAATTCTTTATTGTTAATATTTATATTCTTAGTTATGTAACGGCGCAATGTAGAATATGCTAATTTACATTCTTTGGCCGCTTTGCAAATACTTATTCCTTGTCTATGCAAAGCATTCCTTGTCATAGCTTTTAGCATGGTATTTGGAGAATGATTACCCTTCATTCTAGATTTAAACCGCGCCATTCTAAAAAAGAAAGATAATAAATAATGTTGTAAACAATGAACTATTATTCTTAACAATGAACTATCATTTTGAAGATTATTGGGAAGATATAGAAAACCCTAAAGATATAGAATACCCCATTCATCTCAAATTTTGATAAAAATACACTCATTCAACGCGTTTTTGCACGAAATGAACGAATTTGGCAAACGGCTTTGTTCCCTGAATTGAGATATTAAGCGTTAAAGTTGACGACTATTTAGGTTAGGAAATCTGTCACAGCCACGAAATACTGCAGTGCGAGCATACGCTGCGGTCGCATTTTCATGCTCTATGATTACAAAAATTCAGTGCTTTAGAAATACAAAAATACTGCTTCTAAAACGCAAAAAATCATGATAACGATTTTCTAACCTAAATAGTCATCAACTTTAATGCTTAATATCTCGGTTCGCGGGGCAGAGAGACACTTTTTTCTGCTCGATTCATTCATTTCGTGCAAAAACGTATCGAATGAGTGTATTTTTATCAAAATGTGAGGTGAGCAGGGTATTCTATACCCAAAGAATATTGACCTTTATGTAGTCTAGAACATAGGTATGTAGTCTAGAAATGGTTCGTTGTTGACTACATCAAAATGATTCATTGTAGACCACATAACCTTTTTCACGATAATCTTCAAAATAATGAGGTAAAATAATACAACAGAAAAAAGTTACTTACAAAATATTAAAGCTAAATGTGTACATACAACTATTACACAATGAAAAAAATGATGAGTGTAACAACAAAAACATAAAAAATGCATAAAACTTACGAAAAAAACTTACTTTGCAACTCAAAATTTCTTAAATGTAATCCCACACTGCCATACTTGGCGCGATCTGCCTGCCGACTGGGGAGTAGGGAAAGGTTCAAATGCGAATCACTGCATAATAACACCGCAATCTAATAACGTTGCATTTATGAAATATCGCAATGATTCATAATATACTATTGGTTCACTGTTGGATTATCTATCCTACACATAAAATTAGAATACTGGTTATAAGTTCTACAAGTTTTATGAGAACAAGTTACGAGTCTTACGATTCTATCCATTCTTTTATAATAAAATTATTATATAAGATTGAATCTTTAAAATATAAATTTTTAAAAAATTGTTGCATTTAAAAGTACATTGAATTGTTAGAAAATATATATTTAATAACTATATTTAATATATATATAAACTGTTAGAAAATCTCGCGTCTGAATCGTCATGTGATATAAGAAATAATATCACATATCATGTATCAGAGTCGTGACATATTTTTCAAAGAAAAGATAAGTTTTTTGGATTAAATGATAGGAATAACTATGAACATCTTATTTACTTATTATTTATGTAATAATTTCTAAACTTAATAATGAAATAATTTCTAAATGTTTATATACAATAAATTTATATTTTGTATCGTTTACTCATTATATTCATTACAATAATGATATTCGATGAAAAAATGTTTGAAACATAATGACTTCTTGCACCATGAACATCTTATTACAGCAATATTACTGCAACCTTCGATATCACACCTTGTTGAACTTTTGTCGAAATTAAATTTTACTGGATTTTCAAATTCTTTTGATCTTTCGTGTTTTAAACCACGAATATTTAAATAAGTTGTGATATTGCGGAGATAACAATTGATTATGTATCAGAGATTGTAATTTTATTATATTATTTCTTTCATGAAAATTTATATTATTTTCCAATAGTAAAACAATATCTGAAAATCTTTTGGCAACATTTTATCAAATTCTAAATCCGTAAACATATAATGGTTGTATTTTTCTTGTTCCTTTCGGTACAATCATAATAGTAATATGTTTTCCTGCAGGTATTAAATCTGAAATAATATTGGGATAATGTCCAGTCCATGAATCGATAAGAAGAACGCTATTAGAACCAATGTTTGAAAAATAAGCTTCTTCTAATCACATTTTAAAATGATCTGTAAGAAATATAAATGTTAAATTAATAACTATTTTAAGACTGTTATGAGATTCTTAAATAAAATATAAAATATATCATATCATAGAAATGACAGAGAGATTATAATTTCATTATATTATTTCGTTTATGCAAATTTATATTTATTTTTTAATAGTAAAACAGTATCTGAAAATCTATTATAAAAGGAAATTTATTTAATTACCTGAAGTCATTTTAACAGATTTAAATGCTTTTACAATAACATTTATTGTGATGTAAATAAAATTTCTTGTATTCTTGGTCCAAATATATCATTAGTTTCTTTTAATACAATAAATAAAGGAGACAGCAAATTTCCATTACACGATATTATTAGTTATATGTTGTATGAGTATTGTTGATGATATAGATTGCACACTCTACTTTCTTTATTTCTTGATTAGACAATGATCTTCCAGAATGAATTTCCAATTGGAAACCACTTTGATCAGAATTAAAAACATTTTCAGATCCAAACTGTTCGATAAGTGGTTTCACTGTTTTCAGAAAATCATTAGCTGTATTTTGCAAATTAACGGAATCTTCTATTGGTCTTCTAATTACAAATCTCGTAATTTTTCTCGAAACAATTCGGTGGGACTTTTTGAGTCTTCATACCCAACTGTGAGATGCTTTAAATATAGGATTTAAATTTCCTATGTTTTCTTGAGAGAACTTGTCAATCTCATCTTTAGCGATATCATGAACTATGATTCAACAGCTGCAGTAAATTTATCATGTGTAAATTTGGAAATGTAAAATAATTTTTCTATACGATTTCTACTTGAATGTAATTGTTCTTCCCATAATCCTAATTGACGTTCAGACGAAACTCTTCTAAATTTATTTTGCACTGATTTTAGCGGACGATTCCTTTTATTATTATTTTTTTTCATTAATATCCCAATTCTCAACAGCTCGTCTTTCATAAGAACTGTTAAAGTCTGCGTCATCATTTGAACATTGAGGATGAATTTAGATTATTTTCACTCCATGCTTCTTCGTCATTTTCAATTATTTCAAAATTATGTAGTTTATAAGATTTTTGATAATCGAGATAGATTTCTTCTGTTATTTCCAACCCATTATAGTAAAAAATCCTATCCAACAATAATTTTTGTATGTGTTCTTTTAATTCTATTTCTGCTTCAGTGGTGTTTCTATTAGATATACTGAACTTATATTATTAGATGCTAATAAAAGTCTAACAACATTAAGTGGATTGATAATCATGTCTAAAAATGTTAAACTTTGCTTTGTATCATAATATAAAAACAATTTAACAAATTGTATACATATAATTATGACAGAACGACTGCACTGACTGAACGTAAGACTGCTATGTGAGTATTCTTATACTATTCATTTATTATAATTATCTTGAATGTATATATGTGAACTTATATTACCGCACAATTATTCCTATCATTTATTCCAAGAAACATATCTTTTCTTTGAAAAATATGTCACGACTCTGATACGTGATCTAGAAGGTTATTTCTTATATCTCATTACACATGACGATTTAGACGCGAGATTTTCTAACAGTTTAAATATACTTTATATAAATATATAATATTAAATATAGTTATTAAATATTTTCTAACAATTCAACGTATTTTTAAATGCAACAATTTTTTAAAAATTTATTTTTTAAAGATTCAATCTTATACAATATTAGGTGTATAACTTTGCTTATATCTTTTTCGTATAGATGGTTAGCGGTGATCGAAATAAATAGATCATAGACGTCACACAATAAACTTGGGCATCTGTCAATATAACCCCATAGAAACATTAGTCGATTTGTGTCTGCATCATAAAGTTATTCTCGATTGAAAATGTCAGTTTACGAGCCAAATTCTTCTCATTTGCGGGAGGTTTTAATTTTCTGCTTCAATATGAAGAAATCTGCAGCTGAGGCTCATCGAATGCTCTCAAATATTTATGGTGAAGCCGCTATTAGTGAAAGAACGTGTCGTAAGTGGTTTCAACGCTTCAAGAACGGTGATTTTCACGTTGAAGACCAGCATAGCGGTGGAAGAGAGAAGGTTTTCCAAGATGCAGAATTGAAGGCATTACTTGATCAAGACTCTTGTCAAAATCAAAAAGAATTGGCACGATCATTAGGAGTGACTCAACCAGCCATTTCAAAATGTCTCAAAGCCATGGGAATGATTCAGAAGCAAGGAAATTGGGTGCCGTACGAGTTGAAGCCGAGAGATGTTGAACGGCGTTTGTTTGCTTGTGAACAGCTGCTTGAAAGGCAAAGACGGAAGGGCTTTCTGCATCGCATTGTGACTGGGGACGAAAAATGGATTCATTACGATAATCCCAAGCGCAGAAAATCATGGGGAGTTCCCGGCCATGCTTCCACGTCGACGGCCAAACCGAATATTCACGGTTTCAAGATCATGCTGTGTATTTGGTGGGACCTGCTCGGCGTAGTATATTATGAGCTGTTAAAACCGACTGAAACAATCACAGGCGATCAGTATCGAACGCAATTGATGCGTTTGAGCCGAGCATTGAAAGACAAACGGCCGCAATACAACGAGAGACACGATAAAGTGATTTTGCATGCTCGACCCCATGTTGCGAAAGTGATCAAGACATACTTGGAAACGTTGAAATGGGAAGTCCTACCCCACCCGCCGTATTCTCCAGACGTTGCTCCCTCTGACTATCATTTGTTTCGATCAATGGCACACGACCTGGCTGATCAGCATTTCCGATCTTATGAAGAAGTAAAAAATTGGATCGATTCGTGGATCGCCTCAAAAGATGACCAGTTTTTTCGACGCGGGATTCGTATGCTGCCCGAAAGATGGGAGAAAGTAGTGGCCAGCGATGGACAATACTTTGAATCATAAATGTATAACCAGTTTTTTATAATAAAGCCTCGAATTTCGGAAAAAACGTATATATAAGCAAAATTATACGTCTTATAATTTTATTATAAAAGATTTGGAATAACATTATTTTTAATTTTTACTCATAGAAGAAATTAATAGATCAATTCTAAGCAGAATTGTAAGACTCGTAACTTATTCTCGTAAAACTCGTAAGAACTTATAACCAGTATTTTAATTTTATGCGTATGTATCGTATGATTATTCGTAAATATTTACAATTTCTTGTAAATTTTATGACTAGTAAAAAGCTGTCTGTAAAAACATCGTATAAAGGTATAAACACTTCAAAATTCTTATAATCTGGAGACAGGTAGTGTCTCAGCGCTAAGCTAAGCGCAATGACACTGCCGTGACTACTTTACGCGAACCGGTGAGTTGCCAGGGATTTAGATTATTGGATCTTAATAAGGACTGATCAGGTTGTAAGTGTGCTCAATCGATTGCATCCGGTCTAAATTATAATGAAAGTATTTTTATTTTTTCTCTACGTGTCCTATGAGCCGAGATATTGCGATGCAAATTCGAATCTTAAACTTTATATTAAGATTAAACGTCGTCGTCGCTGCAATGGGGGATTTGTCCTTTTGGAATTTTTGGCGCAAGTGGCAAATGTGGCGCTGGCAATGCATAGTCACACATGTCTATTTTCTGTGGCTAATGATAAATTAGTGTACACTTTTGAAATTAAAGTGAAATAGTTTAAGTTAGGAAATCCGTCACATTGATGGCATAGAGGAACACGTAAGTGATTTTCTGCTTCTGCAATTACACAAATTAGACTTACTCGACACGTTTTTGCGCGAAATAAACGAATCTGGCAAAAAAAATGTATCGCTTTACCCCATAGATCGAGATATTAATCGTTAAAGTTGTTGATGATATTCAAGTTAGGAAATTTGTTACATCGATGGCATAGAAGGATATGAGAACATGTAATTGAAGCTAGAATAAGTATTTTCTGCTTCAATTACACAAATTCTTTGCTTTAAGAATACAAATTATTTTCTATATAATTTTTATTTTTACAGCAGAGTATTTGTCTTGGTTAAATATTTGTCTATAAAGCAGAAAATTTGTTTAACTCTCTATGCCATCGATGTAACAAATTTTTTAATCTAGATATCTATCAACTTTAACAATTAATAACTCGGTTTGCGGGACAAACACATTTTTATGCCATTTGTTCATATAGTGCAAAAATGCATCGAATGAAATTTAATTTTATCAACTTCGAGGAAGTGAGGAAACTAAATTTAACAATTACCGAATGTTGATGTCTTGCATAAATCTAATTGTTTAGTACGTTATAATTCGATTTTGTACATTATTATGTAACTTGTAATGTATTTTCAGGATTTATTAACATGTTTTCGGCACCACAATTCAATTGTGAGACAAGATGCTTTGAAACAATTAAAAGACATCTTGTTATAAAATCTTCTAAAATCTTTACATTCACAATTGAATTCTCTGTTACATAGTAGTTTTATCTCTTGATAAAGAGAAAGAAATACGCACAAATTCATTTCATGCACTTAATTTTATTCTTGGCCTTATGTCAAATGAACAGTTGACATCTTTGCGTGAAATTATATAATATCGTATCTGTGCAATGACACATATTGATCCACGTGTGAAAGAAGATTCTCTTTTCTTAGATGTGCTTGTACAAAATTGTAATAGTGCATTGGCGAAAAATCATAAAATATTGCCTAATTTTTTGGGTATGATATGCAGGTTACATAATGAAGGTAGCCCTGTGGCATAATTAATGACATTATATTCCAAAAGTACTAATATAAATTTGTTAACTACAGAAAACTTTATATAGGTACACCATCGATTATGCCTCCGTTTGTGAAAATGAAAAAATATATTCCAGTTTATAGTGATAATGCGACTCAATTTTGTGAAATTAATCTTGACGAAGATATGATCTTGATAGTTAAGGGGATGCTGGAGCGAAGGCCGAAGTTGATCAAGGTCGATATTACAGGTTTTCATTTCCAATGTATAAGCTGCTTACGCCCTCTGAAGTTAATATGATCATGCAGGAAATTCGATCGATTAATTATCGATATTTTTATTCCGTTTCCTACATTACCATCTTAACAGGGACGTGTATTAGGGTCGGTCCCACAATGTAAGATTCATTTTGGAAAATTTTCCAATTTTAGAATTGAAAAAAAATAAACATAATTGAAGTTAATCTTATATTTGTAGAATCGGACTTTAGAAATTTAGTTGCATTATATACATATTTAGTTGTATTATATACACATGCAATGTAGGCCGTGTTCTAATATATATCACTAGTACTAAAAGTCTGTAATATACATAAAATACAGATTTTTAATTAATAGATATATCGATACGAAACCGTAATAGCACTTTTTTCTTACATCCAATGCCATTTTAGGTTACGATAATATATTATCATAAATGAATATCATAAAATATATATATATATATATTCATGCAGATATTCTCTACGTCCATTTTTATGCAATATTAAAATTTTATATTATAATGTGTAATGATATATAAAATGTAATTCTAATGTTGTATATAAAAAGACATTCATGAATACGAATTACAATTATATTTTATGTGTATTATAATATAAGTGTATACACAATAACACAAAAATATTATACTATTATTGACATATTAGTGAAGACATTAACATGTTAGTGAATTAATGATATATGCAATATTAAAATTATATTTTGGGTATATTATTGTGTATATGTACATTATAATACATATAAAATATAATTATAATTTATATTCACTAATAATGTTTTGTTATATGTTACAACAATGTTAGAATTATCATAGTATAATGTACATACAATTTTCTATATTAGATATATAGTCGACATATTAGTAATGTATAAGTACTATAAGTATCTATCTCTTTTTATTAGACAGAGTAAAAAGAGTTACATTATGTATGTGCAATGTCGTATTCATTTATATATGTATTAGGTGTTGGAATTAATTCGTAGCGTTTTACAAGTGATGGGAAGTACTTTCATTAATGTATTTTTTAATGCTCATGTGAAATAAATAACATTCTTTCATTAAAAACGCTACGAATTAATTCCAACACCTAATATATATATATATATATATATATATATATGAAACACGTGTCCATATATTGACAATAATATATGTTACATCTTGACTCAACCCTAAATGATATTGATCATAGGAAAAAGTGATACTACAACTGTATTTAGATATTCACTGCGAGTACTGAAAATACGTAACTATAGATTTTCAGTATTGACAGTGTACATTGACACATGGGCCTATATAATAGCATTTTTCCTGTCGTACAATGTCATTTTAGGTCAGGATGTGATACGTATTAGCTATACATAGATATTACACATATAATATACATAGCTATACCATTTTTTGCTATGTTTAATAAAAATATGTAGAAGTTAATCATGTTAAAATATTAGTGATGTACTTAAATATAATACACACAAAGGCAATATTGTACAATATTGCATATATGTACTATAATGTGTGAATATACATACGTTGCAGATAGAAGTTATCAATGCTAAGCTGTTTATGCATTCTCTGTGTTTAAATGTGCAATATTAAAATTGTATACATGTATAAAATATATATATATATATAATGCGTGTGTATATATATATATATATATATATATATATATATATATACACACACATAAAATGAAGATTTATCAGAGGATTCGTAATTTGATTATTTTTTTTAAGATGTTACGTCTGATCATTTGTGTTTGACTATCGTTAGCTTTGATTTATGTTCGTTGTATATTCTGATATTGAAAATATAAAAGTATATATCACTAATATTTGATCATAAAAAAATATATCTCTTTTTATTAAACATAGAAAAAAGAGGACATCAGTACACCTTTTTGTTATACGTAACAAAAAGAGATGAAGTAGCTACACACATATGTGAATATGAATTAGAAATATATTTTATAATGTGTGTACACATCATAATGCACATAAAATATAATTCTAATATTCACTAATAGATTGTGTCTATATTATATCTGCATGAAAAGCTAAGTAACTTCTATCTCTTTTTATTATGGGCCTTCTACAATAACACATTAGTTACAAATCAGAAGTCAGAAGCTAAAAATTGATCAATCACAGCCAATTTTTAGCGTTTGACTTCTTATTTATGGCTGATTTATGGCTTATAATTGTAAAAGGCCCATTAAACATAATAAAAAGAGATGGAATAGTTACATATGTATGTGCAATGTTTTTACGTACTGACAATACATGTTACATCCTAAGTTAAAATGACATTGGGAATAAAGGAAAAAGTACTATTACATTACACGTGTATACATGTATTTCAAATACATGGTTGCATCCGAAAATATATCTAAGTCACAGTCAGAGTGTTCATTTAGTAAAAATATACTTATTGTAACTTGCTGTTAGTCAACGTACATTGACCTGTAAGTGTATATATTTGCTAAAACACTTTGAATATAATATACTTACATACATTTCATAAACGTATAGCATCGTGCAAAAATTATGCATGTGACTATTGACTGTGTAATGTATTATATGTTGTATATATATATATATATATATATATACATATATATATATATACATATATATGTATAACATATATATTATATAGGGTGTCCAAAAAGACTCCGGATTTAGGAGCTGAATATAAAAGTGACTATAACTAATCGTAAAGGAATGTGAACTTGTATCGGCATGTATAGTACGCCAAAATATAATGCGTTGCCCTATGATTCACGTTTTACGATTCAATTACGACCATCCTTGTGCTAAGGCTATTACATAACGTTTTTAGAAAAAAACGCTTCAGACAAAAGTTGTAAGGTTTCAAAGAAGCTATTTACTGATATTCAGTTTTTTTTCTTCATTAGTTTCTTTGTTTCGGTTATGTCAAGCAATTAGCTTTTGATTCCATCATGACAATGCATCTATTTGCATTTCTTTAATTGCAGACGCAAAATTCTATAAATTGATTCCGTAATTGTATTTCACCAAATTTAATAATCGAAATGCTTCTGCCAATAAATTAAAAATAGTCAGTCCACGATAAACGCCTCTGACATTTATCTGTAACTAGCCAAAGCACGATTTACGGCTGTGGCATTTTGTTATAATTAGCCAGCTCACAATTAACGCCTCTGACAGTGAATTAAATATAGTCAGCCCACGATGAACGCCTCTGACATTTGTCTATAACTAGCCAAAATATGATTTACGGCTGTGACATTTTGTTATAGCCAGCCAGCTCACGATTAACGCCTCTGGCAGTAAATTAAAAATAGTCAGCCCACGATGAACGCCTCTGATATTTGTTTATAACTAGCCAAAATATGATTTATGGCTGTGACATTTTGTTATAGCTAGCCAGCTCACGATTAACGCCTCTGGCAGTAAATTAAAAATAGTCAGCCCACGATGAACGCCTCTGACATTGGATCATAATTAGGCAAAGCGCAATTTATTGTTATAACAATAAATTTAATCATATCACTTGTATGATAAATAAAAGTGATATTTTCACGAATAACATAAAGATGCTAACCTTTCTCATTCTGGCTTTATAGGGTGCCAACAAGAAACACACATCACAATAACCAATTTTGGCCTTCTAGCCAAACTCTCGCCTTCCAACAAGAGACACAGTGCAATACGGTGCATCATTACAATCTTGTTCGATAATACAAGGATGAGATATTGTACTGTATTGTACTGAATCGCTTGTTATAAAACACCCATAACCTTGTCTTATCAAAGGCAGACAATATTCTGCCTTACATTTTTTCTATTTTGTGGACAAAAAATACTATATAAATATATATATATATATATTCATATACACACATATACACACATATATACATACACATACACACACGCACACACATATATATATATATATATTATATATATATATATTTATATATATGGTTGTGTGTAGGACACTACTACACTACACTACATTGACAGTATTGTTGTGCGGCAATGATACTGTGAACGCGGGCCATACTGGTTACAGCTGATTGACTCGTATAACGCCGTTGTTTTCTACACATACAGCGTCACGCAAAATGAATATGTATGCACACATATATATATATATATATATATATATATATATAATACACATACATACAAAAAATTGTTATTTATCACTCTAAGAAAAAAGATACATAATCGATATCATGATCACATTATCTTTTCCTTAGCGACTAATTAAGAAAAGGCGTTCACCGTATCTAAATCCACGTTATTGTAAAAAGACTCTCTATTATCTTTGAAGTTCTATTATTGATACGTCATTTAAATGTATTCTCCAGGTTTATTCCACTAAAAAAAAAATACAAATAGATGACCAGATGTATGATGCGGTAAAGTAAAATTTTATATTACATTCTGTGGCACAAAAACGTGATCAGTAACTCTTTGAAACTGAATGTATCATAAAAATAATATAGTAATATTTTAAAAGTACATTACATTTAGTAAAATGCATTAAGTTATTAATATGATGTTCAATCACCATTATTAAGAAAATACAATATTATGTAGGAAGGAAAATATTTTCATGACAATTTGCTGAAAGATATGGCAGCATGTTTCTTATACTGTGCACTCTTGAGATACACGTCCACGCGTGAGCGGTTCGGCCGTCAAGCGTCGAGCGATTGTGAAGGAAAAGTAGGTAGCATTTCAGAAATCGGCTCGAAATGCGCAACTAATTTCGAGCACATTGAAGTACACGTATATAATTTTTGAAATTTTATAAAAAGTATATTTGGAGTAATATGTTTATTAATAAAATTTAATAAATAAAATGTTATTTATTAAATAAAAATTAAAAAAGAAAAAAGTAGAATCGAACATAAGATCTCCAATATTCTGATCTTGCACCCAACGCCCGAGACCACGTTGAGTTCTTGCAGATCATCTCGACGAACGCGATACATATAGTGCACGGAAAGTCGTAAACTATTGTATATCTCATCAATGTTTACGTTTTGAAATTATTTTTGCATTTGCATTTTTGCTACGTTAATGAGAAAGATATATGATTAATATAATTTAATAAAAAGAAAATGAATTTTAATTCGACAAAAATTGGAGATTTTCACATCAGCTGGAGTATTGAATATTAGTCCAAGAAACCGAAGTCTGTCAAAAAAAAAAAACGGAGAACTGGCAACCGTGTTCGTGATTTAAAATTCTTTCAATTTCTGTTATTTCGATAGAGCGAGACAGAGAAAAAACAAACAGATAGAAGCTCCGATTGTAATCGGTGAGTCTCTGCGCGGACACGCCGAACTGGGCCCGCTAGCAAAACAATGAGTCATCTGTCTCTGTCCTTCTCTCTATGGTCGCTTGTTTCTAGCGACCGAAAATATTTTCTCGACGATCTCGACCGCTTGGCGTGTATCATAAGGAGGAAAGAGACATTCTAGACAATACATAATTTTTATTAAATTATATTAATCCTTTGCCCTACGATTTAAGTTACGATGGCGCGTGCCATAATTAACAGCCTGGAACATATTGTTTATGTTTGGCCCGATAGACATACCACGGCTCTCATCAATGATACTTATGTTTGGCCCGATTTCTTTACCACGAGTCTCACACGATATTAGTGAAAGAGTTAATCATATACCTTTCTCATTAATATATAATAGCAAAAATGATTTCAAAACATGATAATTAACGAGATATAGTTTACGATTTTCCGTGTATTTTATGTACCACGTTCATAGA